>NW_027444374.1:10000-24018 GCF_048569485.1 Anomaloglossus baeobatrachus | reverse complement strand
TCCCAATAGTGATTAGACACACAACGAAGCCGAGACGTGTCTCAGGGCCACCCGTGTGAGAAGAACAGACAGAAGTAAAAACTTCAAACCTAGTCCTTAAATATAAATAAGATTAATATATAAATAAATAGAAGAAGCAGTGCCCACACCCCTACTCAGGACTCTAAATGCAGACACATGGAAGGTACATGCACAACAAAATGCATAAGAGAACAGTAAACCCACCCAAGACACAAATTAACCAAGTACAGAATAGTCCCAAACCCAGGGCCAAGCAAGAAAACAGGACAAAAAAGTACCACCGCTGAACTCCACCCGACAATTTCAATAAACGGGGAAGACCAGGGGTATAAAGGGGACGCTCATTTATATATATACTCAGGGAAGAAAAGGCACGATCAGTAGTATATCCAACAGCGACAAACGCTATTACACCAACCGGGGAAGCTCACTTCACACAGGTGTAATGAAAGATTGGTCCCCACAAAAGGCACCAAATCCAGCACAGTATATAAATATAGACCATGAAGCCCATGTTATATTGAAATTCTGTCAAACCGGACAAAAACCATATGTAAAAAATATATATATATATGTACACACATATACATAGTACAGGTCTGGTGACCTTATTAAAACTCGCAATGCATATAGCCATAAAATTATTACATATAAATAAACCATTTCAAGGATAAAACCAATATATAAATATAAATATAAATAAATCTATATAAATATACAGTAAAAATAAACAATAAAAATATAAAAACATATATATATAAAAAATCAGTGGAACAAATCAGTGACCTCATTAAGGCCATGGGGTTTTAAAGTATTAAGTTTATAAATCCAGTATGTTTCTTTTTTGTTAAGGGTCTCCATCCTATTCGTGACGAACAACGGTATATGCTCAATCGGGGTAACCTTCAAGACAATTTTCTTATCATGACAAATAGTAGTATGTCGGGACAAACCATGGAGCATGTACCCTATTTTTAATGTTGTGCCTATGAGAGTTAATACGATTATGAAGGGCTTGTGTGGTCCTCCCTACATATCGTTTGTCGCAGTCACATTCAATCAGATAGATGACATAATCTGATTGACACGTAAGATGTCCTCGTATAACAAATTCCATACTTCCAGGGCTACATCCAAAACTGACCCGCCCATGCTGGATCGACCTGCAGCACAGGCAATTTTTAGTCAAACACTTATAGGACCCCATGGGTTTATTGGTCCCTACACAGCTCGGTGGACCCCTTAACCTACTAGGGGCCAGCTGGTTTTTTATCGTCATGGCCCTGCGAAAGGTGACCCCCGGACGGGATGGCAACACTCCCTTAAGGTATGGGTCATTACATATTATTGGCCAATGTTTCCTTAAAATCCCCTTGATGGCCTCTCCATCACAGCTAAAAGTGGTTAAAAAATTGGATGAAAAACTCCCATTAGTGGTGGTGGACATCATTCTATCAGACCCATTATTATCAGCACTAAAGCTCACATTTCGCCCCTGAAGTCTAGCATCTTGATATGCCTTCTTTACCACCGTAAGCGGATACTTCTTATCCAAAAACCTCTCTTTTAAAATCTTCGCTTGGTCCTTAAAGTCATTGTCTAGCGTACAATTCCTCCTTACCCTTTGATATTGATTTTTAGGGACATTAAGTAACCACTTGTCATAATGGTTACTACTGAAGTTGATGTACCCGTTACTGTCAACTTTCTTAAAAAAGGTTTTCGTGAGGAGAGAGCCCTCCGCATGTGAGATGGTGAGATCTAAGAAGTTAATAGAGGCCCTTTCCACAGTAGGGGCGAATTTTAAGCCCCAACCATTATTTTCTATCCCTTCCAGGAAACTTAGATAGTTGTTTTCAGTGTTGTCCCAAATGATGAATAAGTCATCTATATACCTTTTATAGACAACTACATGTTTAAACAGTTTCGAGGAGTAAATATGTTGTATCTCAAAAAGTCCCATTACCAAATTTGCAAAGGTTGGTGCTGCCTTGGAACCCATAGCAGCGCCACACCGTTGATGGTACATGTTGTCCTGGAACATGAAGTAGTTATTTTTAGAGATAAAGATACTATTAAGATACTAATGAGGTGGAGGTTGTTTGGAAGGAGTCATTTCTGTTTGTGACTCTAGATATTGCGTCCCTTTACACTAACATTTCGCATAGTCTAGGGCTTGAGTGTGTCAAACAGTATCTAGAGGTGGATGACCGCTTACCTGCGACACAAAAAAGCTTTGTTTTAGACAGTATGGAATTTATCTCTAAAAATAACTACTTCATGTTCCAGGACAACATGTACCATCAACGGTGTGGCGTTGCTATGGGTTCCAAGGCAGCACCAACCTTTGCAAATTTGGTAATGGGACTTTTTGAGATACAACATATTTACTCCTCGAAACTGTTTAAACATGTAGTTGTCTATAAAAGGTATATAGATGACTTATTCATCATTTGGGACAACACTGAAAACAACTATCTAAGTTTCCTGGAAGGGATAGAAAATAATGGTTGGGGCTTAAAATTCGCCCCTACTGTGGAAAGGGCCTCTATTAACTTCTTAGATCTCACCATCTCACATGCGGAGGGCTCTCTCCTCACGAAAACCTTTTTTAAGAAAGTTGACAGTAACGGGTACATCAACTTCAGTAGTAACCATTATGACAAGTGGTTACTTAATGTCCCTAAAAATCAATATCAAAGGGTAAGGAGGAATTGTACGCTAGACAATGACTTTAAGGACCAAGCGAAGATTTTAAAAGAGAGGTTTTTGGATAAGAAGTATCCGCTTACGGTGGTAAAGAAGGCATATCAAGATGCTAGACTTCAGGGGCGAAATGTGAGCTTTAGTGCTGATAATAATGGGTCTGATAGAATGATGTCCACCACCACTAATGGGAGTTTTTCATCCAATTTTTTAACCACTTTTAGCTGTGATGGAGAGGCCATCAAGGGGATTTTAAGGAAACATTGGCCAATAATATGTAATGACCCATACCTTAAGGGAGTGTTGCCATCCCGTCCGGGGGTCACCTTTCGCAGGGCCATGACGATAAAAAACCAGCTGGCCCCTAGTAGGTTAAGGGGTCCACCGAGCTGTGTAGGGACCAATAAACCCATGGGGTCCTATAAGTGTTTGACTAAAAATTGCCTGTGCTGCAGGTCGATCCAGCATGGGAGGGTCAGTTTTGGATGTAGCCCTGGAAGTATGGAATTTGTTATAAGAGGACATCTTACGTGTCAATCAGATTATGTCATCTATCTGATTGAATGTGACTGCGACAAACGATATGTAGGGAGGACCACACAAGCCCTTCATAATCGTATTAACTCATAGGCACAACATTAAAATAGGGTACATGCTCCATGGTTTGTCCCGACATACTACTATTTGTCATGATAAGAAAATTGTCTTGAAGGTTACCCCGATTGAGCATATACCGTTGTTCGTCACGAATAGGATGGAGACCCTTAACAAAAAAGAAACATACTGGATTTATAAACTTAATACTTTAAAACCCCATGGCCTTAATGAGGTCACTGATTTGTTCCACTGATTTTTTATATATATATGTTTTTATATTTTTATTGTTTATTTTTACTGTATATTTATATAGATTTATTTATATTTATATTTATATATTGGTTTTATCCTTGAAATGGTTTATTTATATGTAATAATTTTATGGCTATATGCATTGCGAGTTTTAATAAGGTCACCAGACCTGTACTATGTATATGTGTGTACATATATATATATATATTTTTTACATATGGTTTTTGTCCGGTTTGACAGAATTTCAATATAACATGGGCTTCATGGTCTATATTTATATACTGTGCTGGATTTGGTGCCTTTTGTGGGGACCGATCTTTCATTACACCGGTGTGAAGTGAGCTTCCCCGGTTGGTGTAATAGCGTTTGTCGCTGTTGAATATACTACTGATCGTGCCTTTTCTTCCCTGAGTATATATATAAATGAGCGTCCCCTTTATACCCCTGGTCTTCCCCGTTTATTGAAATTGTCGGGTGGAGTTCAGCGGTGGTACTTTTTTGTCCTGTTTTCTTGCTTGGCCCTGGGTTTGGGACTATTCTGTACTTGGTTAATTTGTGTCTTGGGTGGGTTTACTGTTCTCTTATGCATTTTGTTGTGCATGTACCTTCCATGTGTCTGCATTTAGAGTCCTGAGTAGGGGTGTGGGCACTGCTCCTTCTATTTATTTATATATTAATCTTATTTATATTTAAGGACTAGGTTTGAAGTTTTTACTTCTGTCTGTTCTTCTCACACGGGTGGCCCTGAGACACGTCTCGGCTTCGTTGTGTGTCTAATCACTATTGGGATCTGCGGCGGTGATCATAACTTTAGTCTGATCATTGTGTGATCAGGATTATGTTCACGGTTTGTTCAAAGAGCTAGGGTCATATGGGTGTAATCTGTTGGTGCGGTGTCACAGAGACCCATAGGGGCCGAGCATGCGCAGTGGGTCTGGTTCCCACGCTCTTGCCCTCCCGTGAACTTGTGCCGGCTCATGATCTTGACTGGGCTCTGGCGCATGCTCCTTTCTATTTTTTCCCACGGTCTTGCCCTTGGTTGAACTGCGGTCTGAGTTCACTGATCAGAAGCGGTTCTTCAAAATGTTCCAATTCTTCTTTCTTGCACAGCACCTGTATTTCCATTTTTCGGGTGAAGGATAGATAATCACTGGTGGCGGCAGGTTATAATGCCGTGTCTTCGTTATATATGATGTGAAATAAACATATAAGGTCTAGGGTTCTTCTCCCTTCTCTGGGAGATCGCTGACTTGTCCGGCACATGAAACAAGTATGATACTCACTGGTCTATACTTACATAAATTTGATTATCACATATAGAGGCAAATGTTTTTACACACTGTCTAGTTTTTTCTTTTTTTCTTTTTGTATAAATATGAAAAATAGTTTTTGTCCTTTTTATAAGGAAATATGTGTCCATTATCAACTAATATATGCTACACACAGATGATTTTTTGTATTTTTATGTTAAGGGTATATAGGACGTCACAACTTGCAACGTGGCATCCTTTCCCGCTCGTTTTTTTCTTGAGGGATGTTCCTATGACGTCACTATGTCTATATATTGTATGCACTGTCTAACCTGGACAGATTGGATGTTATTTCTATTTCTGGTGGTCCTGATGAAGGGGGCAGATGCTCCAGAAACGCGTCGACCTGAATGACAATAAAGTGACACTGATCTGAACATCTTCTGAAGTGATCTATTGGCGCGGCATTGAACACCTCTCTCTTGTGCTTTCTGTTATCTACCATATTGGTGGCTGCAGCCCTGGATCGTTTGATATATGCGATTATAGTAGTTGTGGCTTCTCACAACTACAATTGGTGAGTAGGTTTACTCCCCCTTCCCCACCCCTTACATATTGGGGTAAGACCCTATTGCGCTTGTTTTTCCACAGCTGTTTTTTCTGTAGACCCCTGGGTGGGCGTGTCCAACCGCCTGGTCACACCTACTGGTGTGTCTATCTTTCCCTAAGTGGGGGGTGACTAGGGTTTCAGGTCGGCTGTGTGTTTCGTGAGTGAGGGAAGGGTGTTGTGTAGGGGCCTATCTGTGACTACCTGGTTTTGCCAGGGCGTCACATTGGCACCTTAGTGCCCTTTGACACCCTTCTAACACCATCACAGGGTTTGTATGAAAGTCAGGGGTCTGCTGAAAAACCTGATGACTGTCATGATGGTCCATCTAGGATGCCCAGAGTGTAGCTGGCTTTCATAGGAGACAGCCATTGTTTCTATATAATGCAAGACGCCCCCTGTGCCTGTCATGTTGGTGCTCCTATGAAGCCTTAAGTATTAGCTTAGAGTTGTAAATACTTGTACTACAGCACCAATACCATGGTAAAGTACATATCAATCCTTTGACAAGCCTTGACTATGAATAAGCCAAAGCAGAAACTCTATTTGCAGACACGTGTTTCAGGGTATTTTGTCTTTATCAGGGCAAAGCAGGAGATTTGATTGGGCTGTGTGGGATACATCCAAAAAGTTGCATTAGAATTGCAGTCCTCCTTCCTGTCTGAAGAGTATATTTGTACATTAAAATACATCAGTAATTGTACATTCTGAAGGCCCGAATGCAAAAAAGCTATAAGGTTCTGATGTGCACCTATCTATAAGCCAATATCTTACACTGGGACCATTTTTAAAAGATGGTTCCATTGTAATATAGTCTGCTCTTCTGGAATTTTTGTGCTAATTTGCTGTACTAAAGCAATTAAACACTGTAATTGTGCTCATACATAGACTGTTCAATAGCCATCGTCAAATGGTGCAGAAAGATCTTTGTGAACCCAGTAGTACTGTGCTGAAAGACTAAGAATAGCATGAGAAGTCCAAGTTCCCCAAGACTGCAGTTTTCTTTATACCGCCAGATTGGTGTACAGTGGGTATCGAAGGTCAGGGCTACATCCTTCTTTAGATGGGGAGCAATCAGCAGTTCACTAAATGGAACCAATCTGGATTGTTCAGAGCACAAAGCACATTCTGCATGAATCCCTGCTATGTCAGATCCCAACTCTCGGGCTTCTCTTCTACGGCTGTCTATTAATGTAAGTCAATGTGAAATATTAATGTGTCAGCTAATAACTGATTCAAGCTTCAGAGAATTAAGTATCAGAGCAAATCATTAGACAAACTACTTAAGTGTCACAAATAGATATCAAAATACGACTAAAGAATGGTGAGCTAGAAATGTTGACGTCAATAAACTAATGGCTTTTTAAAGCCGGCGTAAAGAATTACATTTGAAGCAATTTATGTACAGTGTACCACTGGAGAAACACAAACATAAAAGCCATTCTATGACAACCATAGCCCTGGGGTTCTGTACTTCAATCATGTTTTTCATAACCTCTCTATTGTAAAATCAAGTACACGACATGTATAGGCTGTTTTACACTATCTATATATAGCAACATGCAAAAGACTTCAATCACTACATTGGATTTGAAAGGAAAATTATTTTTTCTCCATGAAACATAGTTATTATTAATGCTACATATAGTCTCGAAATTCACATAAGACGAAAATTTTCTATTTTTAGCATGAGTAAATCAGGGTGGTTAGTATGAGAAGCAGAAGCTTTACAGTCAATATTTCCAGCCTGCAAATAGAACAAAAGGTTAAAAAGTGGAAAAGAACAGATGGTGAATGATATTATTGGCTCAATATAATTGTGAAATGTATGGATCAAGAATGACCTCCTATCAGAGACACATTGAATAAAGGGATGAATACTGTGGGAATTCATGATACATTCTGTTAGTATATTGCAGGAAATAATGGTATGGCAGCCACATAAATTTACTTAGAGTGGCATGAGTGATGAATAGGGCAGGTTACTAAAGTCAATCTCACGCCATCCCTCAAGGGAGTATTCCCATCTCAAAGTTATCATATGATTAGAATATGTCATCAATGCCATCACTTATGGGTTATACCAAGTATATAAGTAGGGAATACCATTGATCAAAGTTGACTAACCATTGGAATCTCCAGCGATCCTGAGGACACGGCTCTGCAGAACCCAGTCTGAATGGAACAGAAATGGAACATGCAAACCACCACTACGGTATCAGACTGCCTGAAATTGCCAAGCACAGTACTTGGAAATCTCCATAATGAATGAATGAATGAATGAATGAATGAATGAAAAGGTGGGCATGCTCAACCTCTGCTCCATTTAGACGGAATCTACAAAGCCATGTCTTCGGATTGGTGGGGATGTAAGTAATCAAACCCCTGGAAATCAATAATGCATCCTCTTTCCTAGAGAAAGGGGACAATTTATATACTTGGCAACTTATATGCTTTGCCAATCCAAGCTCTATAACTGCCCACAGATTCTGAGAATGAAGGTGTGACGACATGGTCTCTGAGTGCCTCGCATGGGTTAACTTTCTTAACATTCAGCCAGACATGAAGACAGTTTGTTTATAGATGGGGGATCCCTCATTGTTCTACAAGACTCTTGGGAGTTTAGTATTGAAGTTTTTGTTGACTCATGTAATTGTTTTGGCCACTGAAGGCCAGACACCCAGATAACTCAATTATGCGAACTTCCCATTGTATTACTAAGTGAATTGCTAGATGTGATGTAATTTACCTGTCTCACCCTTGTCTCTGGATATTTGATATAGCTTGAAATTCATCCAATAAGAGAAGCAACCTTGTACAACCAATCCGATAAGGGCACAGTTTATCCTAAGGGAAGGTTATGGCTATAAAAGGTGACTTCCTGGAGTCACCAGGTTGTTGATGGATGTTGCATGATCCAGTCTAAGCTCTTAGGAGCTGGCTAGGGGATCAGAACCAGGATGCCTTGTGGACTCAGTCTAGGGACTTTGGCTCCAACTAGAGGATCACTTGGCTACATGGCTTCAATCTAGGGACTCCGATTCCGATTGGAGACCATACCACAGTCTAGGAATTTCGCCTCCGGCTGTAAGGATTATATCATCATACCAGACTACTTAAGGAAGAAACCCAGGTTGGGACAATACAGTTACCTGGCTACAGACGTTGCAGACCTCAGCCAGCTTCCTAAATCTGGCGTTATTCCAGTCTCAGTGGGTGCCCGCCGAAAGCGGGGTGCTGCTGGATTGGAGTAAGTAGCCCTGGAAGCTCTGAGGCACGGACCTTCTAATCCCTGGTGAGCCAGCAGAAGAGTGAGACTCTGTTGCCTGTTACATTTGTGTTTTTTGCTGGTTATGTGTTATGTGCCGTTAATTGTTTGGGGATCCAATAAAGTCTTAATATTGTGATTCCCTCACCCTGTGTTGTCTGAGTAGTGTTTGGCCCACGGTTAAGGAGGTCGGTGTTCAGTTGGGATGAGCCCTGGGCCAAGCGGTCTTTCTAAAGGCGGCCGGGCCAGCGGACGAGAGCACCCACTGACCCCCGGGTCTCCACAGAAGGGTCTTTTACATCTGAGTCCCATTTATAGCTTCAATGCATTCACATAGGGGACATTGGAAGCCACTTCCTAAGGATTGCTGTGGTGACACAGGTAAGACCCCTACAATCATACATTTATCATCTATCCTATACATAGGTGAGAAAAGTTGTTTATAGAATAACCAAGTTAATGTGATGGAGTGACCTTTAGACCTCTCCCAGTTCATTCGAGAGAAAGGACTGTTGACTCCCGATGCAGCGGAGATCAATCCATGTTTGACTGAATATTTAGAAACATTGCATAGTCTCTGTATGTGAACAGCTTACATTGTCTATTTCTCTCATGATCAGTATTAATAAATCTATAAATCTGCACTGTGATTTAGTGCTTTACAACACACTTCTGTATATTCCCCTTAGAAAAACTCTTTGCAAACAACTCAAGTCCATGTCCCAGTGTGTATGCGGCTGTTGTGATGATTTATCCCAAGCTCTCTTTTGCCAGCTCTGCAGAAAACATCCATTATACCTTCTCTAAATATAGACGCAGGATTCACTTAGTCACAGAGTACTTGGGGATGAGATAAAATCTTCCATGGTGAATGACTGATGGCAGGGCATGTCCACTGAACTGGGAACAACACTAATATTTATTCTAACCGGTACTTATAACAGTGAATGCATCTCTGCGTTTTGCCTTACACAACATGGTTATATCTGCATGGCTATAATTAATTGGAGTATTGTTATACCCAATTATGTACATTTATCATAGCTATATTGGCTGTATTGGCAACTTTTGATTAGTTAGTATAATAGGGGGCTGAAGATTTATTTAAAGGGTAAAGGCCATGGCTGAATTGATATCTGGGTATTCATTGTAGGTACTACCTACGGCACTGAAGAACACAGACACGAGCAGGCTCCAGTGCAATAACAATACATGGGCCTTTTGCAGTCCAATATCTGATCATAATTCACAATTACACCTGTTTTGGAGGTAGAAATGGGCCCCCTTAACTCTTGGGTCGTTGTGCCACCACACAGGCTGCAACGATGATATGTCTGCCCCTGATCTAAGGGTTCATTACCAGGAGTCGAATATTGATCTCATTACAGTTTATGTAGCCCCGTCTAAAATTTCACTCACTGCTGACATAATTCTGTGTGTGTGTGTGTGTGTGTGTGTGTGTGTGTGTGTGTGTGTGTGTATGGATACTTGGGGCAAGGGGGAAATGATTTCCCAATGCTTGCTTTGCTGACCAGATGGCTTGTCATATGACTGACCGATAATTGTTTTTACCTTTAAGTGAAACTAAAACATGGTGAAAATTAAAACAAACTTTTGATATAACAGGCTTGTCTGTATTTACCTTTAAGATGGCTTCTTCCATCCTCTAACAGAGGTACCACAATGGTAGAATTCATACTCCCTGGGGACCTCACTGCCGTATACACAACAGGAACAGACTGTACGACAACTGGTATTCTGTGAACATGACTCAGTTTGGTAGACTGCAAGTTCATAGGACTAGAAGGTGGGACGGGGTGAATGATGTGCAAAAACTGCTGTCCGCCAACTCCAGACGCTGAAGCCACAAGAGGCCCTGGAGTCAATACTGTTGGCACAGATGCTGTGGACGGTACAGTGGTTATCACTGTTGGTGAAGAAGCTGGACGGCTGGATGAAGATGAAGAATTCGAAGAAGGTGAGGCAACTGAAGTGGTAATGGACAGAGGAGAAGATGACACACCTCTCGGTGAGGATCTAGCCTTGTTTATCGATAAGTCCACTGGTTCGGTTTGTGTTTGAAAATGATCGGTGGCTAATAAATCCTCGGGAGGCTCTGCTTTCACATTGTTGAGGAGGAGGGGGACAGCTTCCATATCCTGGTAGCTGTGGACTTTTGGAGACTGTAATAAAAGAAAAAAGGGTTGTCAATATTGTTAAAATAGTCAGCATGTCAGTAAAATATTGTAAAATAAAACTGCAGATCAAACATAAGCTTATTATTATTTTTTATTATCATCATATCTAGTATTTCAGATCTTAAAAAAAAAAAAGAGTTGTAATAAAAATCTTATTAGCGGTGATTTATACTGCTCATAATTAAAGTTATTTAACTATTCTCCAGATAGCTTTTTAGCAAACCCATTAAACGTGAGGGCTTGTATGTGCAGTTTAATATGAGAATTATATAGAAAATCAACTAATTAATGAGAATCTTTATAATCATTTCTATTTTATTATTTAAAAACGCAATAAAAACAATGTCATGAGTCCAATATTATCAGTGAGTGTATTAGCGGCAGTTACAAGCAGTATTCAGAAGAATGGAAGTATTTCCAATGTTTTGCGTACAACATACAGTATACCGCAGACTATTAATCCATGCCAGCACACATAGAATGTGGCTTGAAGAGGCACTGGGCCTATAAGTGGATGCAAGTACCTTTCATATGTAAATGGAATTATGTTTGAAAAATGGCCCTTGAGGGACTTTTCACAGGTCTATATTTAAAGATGAAGGGGCCAATTCATTAAGACTGGTGTTGTACATGTCAGTCTTAATGAGTGGATGTGAAGGGGCCAAATTACTAAGAGGTGTACCTCTTAATGAATTCAGTGCATCTTCTCAATGTCGTGTGCCTTCCCAGAAATGATCCTCCAATGAGGGACTAGAGTAATATTTCTTGATTACGTTTAAAGTGGTGTAACATTTGAGAAATTGAACAGGCGGGCGCCACCAAGCCACCTCCTGCTCATGGTCTGCCCACTTTGGTGATGCTTGTAGAGATCGATGTGATAAAATACACAAAATTTTGAGCAACATCACAATGCCCCAAATTTTGTGACTTTGATCCTTTAACACTAGAACTACTGAGGTAGTCATTTTGACTACTTTGCACCATGTATTTCTATATAGGTGTCACGAGTCCAGTAGTTCTAGTGTTAAGGACTGGGTGATTTTTTTTTCTGTTTTGGGCCTTTTGTTTTTCCCTTCCTCTATTTCAACTTTTTTATTTTTCCGTTGCTATAGCCATGTGAAGGCTTGTTTTTCTGCAAGGATGAGTTGTACTTTTCAATGACATCACCCATTTTATCATATGATGTAATGGTAAGTAGGAAAAAAATTCCTAGTGTGGTGAAATAATAAAAAAGTGAAATTCTGGAATTGTTTTTTTGGTTTATTTTTATTTACCATAAAACTGAGTAAGACTCTCCAGATCAGTAGGATTATGGAAATATCAAACATGTATAGTTTTTGTTTTATTTAAGTGGTGGAAAAAAAATTCAGATATTTTGCACAAAAAAAAAAAACGGGAAAACAAAACCAAAAACTTTTAAAGGACTTTGAGAGCAGTAACTTATTCAATTTTGGGGATATGGTGTTGAATGGGGCTTGTGTTTTTTGTGCCCTGAGCTGATGTTTTTATGGATATTATTTTGTGGCATATATAATGTTTTGATCATCTGTTATTACATTTTCTTCTTCTGGTGACCGAAAAACTGCAATTCTTTGGTTTTGATGTTTTTTTAGAATGCAGCGATACCATATAGGAGTATTTTTTAGTTGGTGGATGATTTTAACTTTTATATAGTTTTTTTCACATTCTTTAAAACATTTTTCATTTACTTTTTACTGCCTTTGAACCTAACAAGTGTGATCACTTGTTCTGTATATAGAAGAAATCAGTCTCTTATGAATGCCGGCCACGGGCTGGTTTTCACAGGAGCTCTGCGATGACAGACACAGCAGACCCCTGGCTGTCATAATAACACATCTGCGTCCCGCGATCAAGTCGAGATTGACCACTTTAAGAGTTTAAGAGCTGTGGGCGGAGCAGCACTCTGCCTGTGTCACTTAGGGGAAATGAAGGCTGAATAATTCAGCTCATCTACAGGGAATGATACGATCTCGGCGAGCGAGCCCGTATCAAAAGCAAAAAGACCACTTATGTCGCGCATATCAAAAACAAGAAAAAAAAAAGTGAACACATAAAATAGACTTAAAAATAGGTGCAAATGGAAAATGAATAAGGTACAAACAAAAAAAAAAAAGCGTAAAACACCAAAAACTCAACAAAAAAAACAGACGCAGAAACAATAATTAGGCCCATGATGCTTTGCAGAAAGGCTCAGTTAACTATACAAATTTGAGGTGGGGGGCAGTTAAATGAAACAACACAGATATCCATCAACCAAATGCCTGTTAGCATGACTGCTATTCCGACTATTCTCTTTCCAGACACATGCACACTTAGCTCAGCCATCTGTGTATGTGTTCTGACTAGAAAGAAAGGAGGAAGCCACTGCCAGGCATCTAGGATAATGGATTATCTCAGGTGAAACACACTGAACTGTCCTTTCCCATAATTTCCCATGATATCTGCCAGCAGTGAAAAGTCAAGACTCCTCATACACATTAGATGACTGGATGGTATTGCCAAAATTCGCAGATTAGGATGACATTCATCTCAGGCCTCTTTAACACTACGATTTTCAATGTTTCACTGCATTATGCATTACTAGAGTTCCTGGCACAAATGTTAAACCTACTGAGAGGCTCTAATTCATTCAGTGAAGACCAGTGTTTTTGGCAAACCAGTGTACATTGAGTGTACCTTTTCTTGTTGTATGGAATAGCACAGGATATTGTGGTATTTAAAACAGAGTCATCCAGTATAAACAGTGTACTATGCAGTGAACTCTAGAGTGACAGGACTGTGATGATCTTCACAGACACTATCGGTTGCTCAACGCAATTACACAAAAAAGTGATTTTTGGCATTACATCATTTTCAGCAAGCACCACCAAAGTGCTTGCTGAAAGCAAGCACCACCTGGTAGGACTAGGGCCGCCATCAGGGCATTACTACTGAGCTGGTGTACCGGGCACGGTGAAGAGAGGCGGCCCGGCCAGGTCTGGGGTAAACACTTATCTTTATTACACCCCAGGCAGGACGGGCCCCTTCTCTTCATCAGGCCCCAGTCGCAGCAGCAGAGGGGCCCCGCAGTGTTGCTTCACTACCAGACATAACTAATT
>NW_027444374.1:0-7500 GCF_048569485.1 Anomaloglossus baeobatrachus | reverse complement strand
GTTTCTGTTACTTCTATTAATTTTTAAGGGAATAGTCAATGAAGGGCATTATTACATTATTTAATGATTGCCTATTGCTATGGGACCAAAAGAAAAAAAAAATGGAGTGTTCCTTAAACATTGTGGTTCAGAAAAAGGAAAATGAAAAAATAATAATACAGATGAATAGTGTTAAGCTGCAATGCCAGATAATGCCCATGGACTGTAACAGCGTGGCTTTTGGTAAATAAATTATTCTTTAAGAGCTAACTGTACTTTTCAAGTAACTTTTTCAGAATAGTCTGTCCCCTGTGTGTGTTCGAGGAATAACACTACTTATGGCCATTATACAGTTAGGCCCAGAAAGATTTTGCCATTGACCGAATCTTCATGATGTGAGCTCTTTTCTGCATGCCGCTATTTTTTATTTAAAATTTAACAACAGAGATTAAATTGGACTGTAGACTTTCACGGGTTCTTCACTTGGATGAATGTTGTGATTGGGTTTTTCTTTACCATGTACAGGATTCTGCAATCATCCTCCACTTTTGTCTTCTGTGGACAGCCAGACTTTTTTGAGCTCCTAAGCTCACAAATGTACTTTTTTTTTTTTTTTTTGCAGCATGTACCAAACTGTTGATCTGGCCACTCCTAACATTCGTGCTATCTCTCTGATGCATTTCTTCTTCTATGATTCAGCCTAACGATGGTCTCTTGCACTTCCATTGAAAGCTCCTTTGACCACATGTTGTTGGTTCCCAGCAACAGCTTTCATGTGGAAATGCTGCACCTGGAATCAGCTCCAGACCTTTTACCTGTTTAACTGATGACGCAGTATAAAGGGAATAGCCCATACAGCCCATTATAGAGCTTTTGAGATAACTGTCTAATTAGTTTTGTCTCTTGAAAAAAAGGCAGCTGTATATTAAAAAGTTGTAATTACTAAATACTTACTTTAATTAGGATGCAAATACACTCAAAATAAAGCTGAGAGTCTGCACTTTAAGCCCATATTGATTATATAACTATCTTGAATATGTTTTGGTAAACAGATAAAATGCCAAATATTTCTGAACCTAACAGTATTACTCATATCCTGCACAGTCACCAGTTTTCTCCAAATGTAGACTAAAGGGGGCTTTACAGCCCCCGTCGTTTGTGCGTCATGGGCAAATCGCTGCCCGCGGCGCACAATATCATTAGGAGCAGTCACACGGACTTACCTGCCTAGCGACGTCGCTGTGGCCGGAGAACCGCCTCCTTTCTAAGGGGGTGCTTCGTGCGGCGTCACAGCGGTGTCACCAAGTGGCCGCCCAATAAAAGCGGAGGGGTGGAGATGAACGGCCATAACATCGCACCAACCTCCTTCCTTCCTCATTGCCGGCGGCTGCAGGTAAGCTGTAATTAGTCATTCACGAGGTGTCACACATAGCGATGTGTGCTGCATCGGGAATGACGAGCAACCTGCGTCCTCAACAATCAACGTTTTTTTTTAAAAGGAACGACGTGTCAACGATGGACGATTTGGTGAGTATTTTCCATCGTTAACGGTCGCTCGTTGGTGTCACATGCAACAACGTCGCTAACGATGCCGGATATGCGTCACGGAATCCGTGACCCCGGCAATATATCGTTAGATACATCATTACATGTAACGTGGGCTTTATCTCTAATGCAATTGACTTTACCTGGGAGGAGACCAACTTCTATGAGGTCTCCCATATACAGCACGGTACAATCTTTCCGCCTCTCCATTTGCCAGTTTTCTCACTCTGTTCCTCTCTCCCTAGCTCTATATAGAGTAAATTCAGTAGTATCATATGGCACCACAGACAGCCTGCAGTCTCTCTTGTCTGAGCAGAATGGATTTGATTTCAAGACGCTGAAGAGAGGAAAAAGTAACTGGATAAGTGACTAAGGAATCTAATTCCCCATATAAGATATACCATATTATGTTTTGAATAATTTCACAATATAGTTTTAACTAGCATCTACCTAAAACATACTGTATGTCTGTACTGCCTTTCTTTCTTAAAAGATTATTGAGAAATTTAGTCTTAGAGTATTTTACTCTACCCTAGCCGGTTAGTTCAGCTATATAACTGATTTTACAATGTAAATACCTTAATGAACTAAAATCCCTTGCGCCAAGCTAAGTATAAAATATACAGTAGTCATAGCTGAAAGTTTTAGCACCCTTAAAATTGTTCCAGAATGTGAAGTATTTCTCCCAGAAAATGATTGCAATTACATGTTTTTTCATACACATTTATTTCCTTTGTGTGCATAGGAACAACACAAAAAAAACAGAAAAGGCAAATTGGACATAATTTCACACAAAACTCCAAAAATAGGTCGGACTAAATTGTTGGAACTTTTCTAAAATGGTGGTAATCAGCTTTGTTTCAAGCATGTAATGCTCTATCAAAGAAAATCACACCTGAAACCAGATAAAAATTGCAATAATCTCAAAGCTATGAGTCAATCTCCTGAGATCTTGATGTTCCTTTGTCCACTGTGCACAACATAATCAAGAAGTTTGAAACCCATAGCACTGTAACTAATCTCCCAGGATATGGGAGGCAGAAAAAAAAATTGATAAACGGTTGCAAAGCAGGATAAACAGCCCCAATCAAGTTTGAAAGACATTCAAGCTGTCCTGCAGGCTCACGGTACATCAGTGTCAGAGAGAACTATCCATTCACATTTGAATAAAGTTAAATGCTATGGCTGGAGACCAAGAAAAACCTCACTGCTGATATAGAGGAGATAGAGACATAGAAAACCTAGATTGCAGTTTTCCAAAATGTATGTCAGTAAACCAAAATCCTTCTGGAAAAGCATCTTTTGGACAGATGAGACCAAGAGTGTTTTGGTAAAGCACATTGTTCTAATGTTTATCAAAATATGCCCTAGGATGCAAACCCAGCTTTCTGACACTGAGCAATACAATGCGACCCAAAATCTTTTGGTAATCTTTACATTTCATGATGCCTTGCACACAGCCAAGGCACCCAGTGCCAAAGGCAGCAAAACAGTTTTGAACCTTCACCATATTTGACTGCAGGTACAGTGTTCTTTTCTTTGTAGGCCTCATTCTGTTTTCGGTAAACAATAGAATGATGTGCTTTACCAAAAACCTGTATCTTGGTCTCATCTGTCCACAAGATGCTTTCCCCGAAGGATTCTGCAGTCTAGTTTTTTTTTATGTATTTGTGTCAGCAGTGGGATCCTTCACATGCTTCTCCATAGCGTTTCATTTCATTCAAATGTAGATTGGTAGTTCACGCTGAAATTGATGCACCCTGAGCCTGCAGGACAGCATGAATTTCTTTGGAATTTTATTGGGGCTTCTTATTCACCATCAGGACTACCCTGTGTTGCAACCTTTCATCAATTTTTCTCTGCCGTCTACATCCAAGGAGACTAGCTACAGTGCCATGGGTTGTAAATGTTTTGATTATGTTGCACACCATAGACAAAGGAACAAGTCCTAAGACAGTTTTCCGCTCTTCTTTCTGTTCTCTATGGTTAGTGTAGTACACACAGACACACAATGCAAAGATTGACAACTTCTCCCCTTTTTATCTGGTTTTAGGTGTGATTTTCATATTGCCCACACCTGTTACTTGCCACGAGAGAGTTTGAACGAGCATCACGTGCTTGAAACAAAGTTGTTTACCCACAATTTTGGAAAGGTGCCAACAATCTTGTCTGGTCTATTTTGGGGGTTCGTGTGAAATTATATCCAATTTGCTTTTTTGTCTTTTGTTTCATGTGTTGTTCCAATACACCCAAAGGAAATAAACATGTGTATGACAAAATGCTTCATTTTGTGGAACACTTTCCAAGGTGCCAACACTTGTCATGACTGTACATGTTTGGTATCTACAAACTCATAATAACATGGTGAATCATACTGTCATGTCAGTTTTATCACATAGTGAACATATGGTAAATTATGAATAAAAAAAAAAAGACCATTGTAGAATTGGACTATTTTTGCAATTTCACTGCACTTGGAATTTTTTTCCAATTTTCCCATATGATATGTAAAAGAATGAATCGTGTAACACAAAAACAAGCCCTCATATGATTCTCATATGACTATACTGATGGAAAAATAAAAAAGTTATGTCTTGTGGAAGAAAGGGAGGAAAAAGAGCTAGTTGGTGAAGGAGTTAAGTTGAGGGTGCCAACAATTTTGTCCAGTCCATTATTGAAGTTGTGTGAAATTATGTCCAATTTTCATTTTTATTTCTGTGCTTTTTGTTCTTGTTCCAATACATACAAAGAACACAAGCATGTGTATAACAAAACGTGTGTAAGGCTATGTGCCCACGGGGACATTGTCCTGCGGATATATCCGCAAGACATTCCGCAGGTGCTCTCAGAAATCCGCAACAGAACTTTCTCTGTTTCAATGCTGCGGATATACAGCGGAATGTCGTGCGGATATGGTGCGGGCATTCTGCATTGAGGATACAGTACCATGGCTTCGGCACTGCATCCTCAATGCAGAACAAGTGCTCTAGTGATTGGGGTGCTCATACTTACCTCCATTATGCAGCACCTCGCTTTCCGGCGGCCGGGTCACTGTCAGGCAGCGTCTGGTTCACTGTGCTGGAGGTGGGCGGGCCTGAACTAGCTCCGGCTGTCACATGACCGGAGCTCGTGCAGGCCCCGCCCACCTTTCCTTCCTGTACCTGGCTGGATCTACCGCGCTGCTGCCGCTGCCGTTACACCAGACGGAGAAAGTGACTCGGGTCTCTATCAAGGCAGGTGAGTATATGGGACCCTGCGGAGAAATCCGCAACAATAATTGACATGCTGCAGATTTTTCCGCACGAAAATCCGCCCGATTTCCGCTGCAGAAAAATCCGCAGCGTGGGCACAGCATTTCCCAAATGCCATAGAAATGGCTGGGGAGTAGCTGTGCTGCAGATTTCTGGAAAATCCGCGGCTTTTCCGCGAGAAATACGCGCCAAAGTCTGCGCATTTTCCGCAGCGTGGGCACATAGCCTAAGGGTATGAAGCGTTTTGAGCTGCAGCGTTTTCATGCCATAATGCATGCGTTTTGCTTTTCCATAATAGTCTATGGAAAATGGGGATTTCTAGACCGCACTTTGCGTTTTAAAACGCTGTATTTAATTTGCATATTTTGTGGCAAAAACCATGCGTTCAAAGAAGCAGCATGTCAATTGTTTTTGCCATTTTAGGTGCGTTTTGCTAACATTGAAGTCAATGAGAAATGGCAAAAACCAAGAAACTTCAAATTTCCTGCGTTTTACCTGCTTTTTAGGTGCAGAAAACATGCGTTTTGGACTTCAATAACGCATGCTTTTCTGACATTAAAATAATGGTATAATATGTCCCTTTACACACACACACATAGTCCGACAATTAAATTAAAGAAAATTATGATTTTATTGCTATTTTAGTATTAAATATTATAAAACCGCTATAATTTCATGAAATAACTTTTTTCTTTATTAATTTACAAATTATAAATGTATTGGTTTTTTTTCTCTTTTTTCATTCTGTTTGACTGTGTAAACTTTATTTAGCAGTGTCTTGATGTTCAAAACGCATCTGTCAAAACGCAGGTGAAAAAGTATGTAAAAAGCGCTGAAAACGCATCTAAAGAGCAGTAAATACGCATGTGTTTTTAGCGCTAAATTTCTGGAAACGGCAACTTTGGCTAAATCAATTAAGGCAAAAACGTGCGTTCTAACCTGCAAGTAGCATGACGCAGAGTGCAGTCATAGCCTAATTGCAATAGTTTTCTGGGGAGTAATATTTAATATTCTATGCATAATGGTTTACCTATAGCTGAATGTAGGTTGTGATATCTCTGGGAAAGAAAAGAAAAGGAGGCCATGCAGTTCAAGTTCAACCTATTGCATTGTATACCGTTTGCTCTAAAACTGAAAGGGAGGGCAAAATTCGCAAAATTTTAATACAGTATTAAAAACTTAAGACAAAATTATGAAATAAATGGATATGTTAACTTTTTTTGCAAATGAAAACACAAAGTCAAGTTTTAATGATTAGGACAATTCAACAAAAGAGAATAACATTTAACATATCACAGCACAGATCAATATATAGTATCATAATATTGTTATACTTGCTGTGTACAATATTGTTCCTTAAAAAAAAATCACCCTTTATTTCTGATTGTTTCTCTATAAATACCAATAAACACACCATTAGGCTATGTGCGCACTAGGCGTTTTTGCCGCGTTTTTAGCGGCGTTTTTTACCGCGTTTTTGTGCTGAAAACGCAGTGACATTGCTTCCCCAGCAATGTCAATGGGTTTTCATAAGTGCTGTCCCCACACAGCGTTTTTTTTAGCTGCGTTTTTGTGGTGACCACAAAAACGCAGCATGTCAATTATTTCTGCGTTTTTCACTGCGTTTTTCACTCATTGAATTCAATGAGATGTTAAAAACGCAATGAAAAACGCCTATAGCCGCGTTTCTATGACTAAAAATGCAGCTATACATGCAAGGGGTGGGCACTACAGTGACGTGTACAGGAAGAGGATTCCTTCTGTTGGTAAACACAGAAGCATGAATCCTCCCGGTACCGTCACCGCTGCCTCCACCTCCCGTCCTGTGCATGTCAGCTCCGTGCGGCGCCATGTCTGGGCGGGAGGTGGAGGCAGCGGCGAAAACCAAAGTGAACAGTAGAAAAATAAAAAAAATGTCATATATACTCACCTGTCTGCAGGGTCCCGATGCCATGCCCGCTCCCAGCTCCTCCCGGTCCCGCCGCTCTGGCTGTGTGCAGTCTCCCCGGCCGGCAGGACCTTGCTTGCAGGACCTGGCGAGGGATCACCTGATGCAGTCACCTGACGCATCAGCTGATCGTAGTCTCGCCGGCTTCTTCGCGCCCGGCCGGCCATCAGCTGATCCTGCCGTCAGGGGACTTCATCAGCTGATTACCGGCAGCTCTTGCAGCGATCGGACGGGATCAGACTCCTGTCCAATCGATCGCTCCAGGAGCTGCCGGTAATCAGCACAGCACATAAGTGAGTATTATTATTTTTTTTTTTCTACTGATGCATCAGCTGATTGTATAACCGGCTTTTATACAATCAGCTGCTGTGTGATGTGATTCAGGCTTTTGAACCTGACACATCATCTGATCGCTTTGCCTTCCAGCAAACCGATCAGATGATATTGGATCCGGATTGGACGGCGTGGGACCCTGACCCAGGATTACTGCGGAGGGGGGTTAATTTCAATAAAGATGGAGTCACTAATTGTGTTGTGTTTTATTTCTAATAAAAATATTTTTCTGTGTGTTGTGTTTTTTTTTTATCATTACTAGAAATTCATGGTGGCCATGTCTAATATTGGCGTGACACCATGAATTTCGGGCTTAGGGCTAGCTGATAATATACAGCTAGCCCTAACTCCATTATTACCTAGCTAGCCACCCGGCATCAGGGCAGCTAGAAGAGTTGGATACAGCGCCAGAAGATGGCGCTTCTATGAAAGCGCTATTTTCTG
>NW_027444373.1:0-24028 GCF_048569485.1 Anomaloglossus baeobatrachus | reverse complement strand
GCTTAGGAAAAAAACACTAGTGACGCTAGTGGGGAGACAGGAGAAAAGGGGGAAAAAACAAAAAAAAATTAAAGAGATATAGTCTGTTCCTAAGCAGGAGCAGCACTCACCCAGGTCCTGTCTCCCACCCAGGTCCGCGGAGGTCTCAGAAACTGCAGGGACAGCCTTGCTAAAGAAGAAAAACCGTCCTTCATTTTTTTTTTTTTTTTGCAGTAGGGGGCTGCCCGGATAGGGACCGGGCAGGACCTGCAGGGGTCATGCTTGGGACAAAAAAACACGAGCGCGCAACACGGGGAGGCGGAGATCTGATGGTCTGAGGTAGGCCGAAGCAGGGGACTAGATTAGTGGGTGGCCCGCCGGGAGCGCAGCGCTGAGAGCAGAGAAGTCCTACCTGCGTTCTGCCGACGTCTCTGAGATGCTCGGTCCCATCCTGCCTGCTGGAGAGTTGCCAAGCTGCTGAGCGCTCCTGCGCTGTGTAACCACGATCCCCTGTGAACGCTGGGGAGGCCTGTTGTAGCTGAGCGCTCCTGCGCTGCAGATGTGATCCTCTCCCTGTATGATAGGGGACGCTGGGAGGAATGGGGGCGTGCTGCAGCACTGAGCTGGCTGTCTCCGGGCAGAAGTCGAGGGGGGCGTGGCCGGAAAAAACGCGCGCGCGCGCAAACAGGGGGGCGGAGCGCACCGGCCTGATGTAGGCCCGAAGCCGGAAGCTAAATTAGTGAGCGGCCACCGGGAGCGCAGCGCTGCTAGCGGAGAAGATCCTACCTGCGTCCTGGCGGCGTCGCTCTGATCCACGGCACCAATCTGTGATGCTGCGCCTGCCGGTGAGTCCAGTCTGCCCCTGGGAGACACCGGGGGAAAACGCTGGGGAGCTTGGGGAAAAATGCAGAGCGCTCCTGCGCTGCATGAAGAGATCCACTGCCTGGGCCCAGGGTAGGAGGAAGAACGCTGGGGGAGGCCTGTTGCTGTGAGCGCTCCTGCGCTGCAGTCTGCGATCCTGACATCGGGTCCTGGAGCAGAGATCCCTCGTCGCCTCCACCAGAAGTACCCCTTGGGATGGTACCATAGGGGCCGACGGGGAGTGTGCCCTTACAAAAATTAAAAATATCGGTCCCCAAGCAGCCCCTGGGGTGGTACCATGGGGCAGGAGGGGGATAGGGCCTGGCGTCTCGAGCCCCAGACAACCCTGGGGACGGTTCCCGGAGGGGAGGAGAAGGTGAGGGTTCTCTCTGATGCAGGGACTCCAACCCTGCAGAAGAGACAAAAAACCTAGAAGAGATGAGAAGGCTGAGCGGCGCCGTATTAGCACGAAAAAACGGAAAAAAGCAATAGCCTAAGCTGAGGTTGGCCCACAGAGATATGGGCCCACTTCAGCCTCCTACGACACTAAGCAAAAAACTGGCATAGATCCGCCTCCGGCTCAGGGTGTGCACTGCTAGGGAGGAGCTAACTTTTTTTATGTCTACTTAGTGTCAGCCTCCTAGTCACAGCAGCATACACCCATGGTCCTGTGTCCCCCAATGAAAGCGATAGAGAAAAATATTTTAACACAAACAGTCCCATTCTCACACCACATAAAAATACCCAATTAAAGAAAGCAGCCAAAGCTCTCATTGAGCCCAATAGGAGTCCTTGTGTCCAATCTATAAATAAAGTGACTCAAGTTGCGCAAGGGCCTTAAATAGGTTACCACCTCTAACCTCAGATCTATGGCCTTTATAATTAATTTGCTTGAGTCAGATTTATGGTACAATTGGAAATGTTTTGGTAGGGTTTTTAGGTGTTCCATCTCATGTAGAGTCTTTGTTTTCTCAATGTCCCTGATGTGCTCACGGACTCACACCTTTAACCCCCTAACCCGTGGACGATTTTTCTGTTTTTGTTTTTTGCTCCCCTTTTTCCGAGAGTCGTAACTTTTTTATTTTTCCCGTCAATCTTGCCATAAGAGGGCTTGTTTTTTGCGGGACGTATTGGTCTTTTAAGTGAAACAATGAGTTTTAACATATATAGTACTGGAAAACAGCAAAAAATTTCCACGTGCGGAAAAATTACAAAAAAGTGTGATTGGACAATGGTTTATGGGGTACTTTATTCACCGTGTTCACTGTATGGTAAAACTGATGGGTGTGATACTTCAGGTTGGTATGAGTTCGTTGATACTAAACATGTTTAGGTTTACTTTTATCTAAGGGGTTAAAAAAAGGTTTGTCCAAAAAATTGGAGCACTTTCAGCGCCATTTTCTGCAACTTGTAGTGTTCTCATTTTTCGGGAAATGGGGCTCACTGATGGCTTATTTGTTTGCATGTTTAGCTGAACCATTTTTGCGCAGATGCTACGTTTTGACTCCCTGGAATTGCATTTTGCTCAAAATTTGCGAAGACCAAAAAACTTAACTTTGCCGGTTGGAATTTTTTTTTACGGCTACGCCGTCTACCGATCATATCAATTCATTTTAGATTTTGATAGACTGGGCATTTCTGAACTCTGTGATACCAAATGAGTGTATATTTATTATTTTTTTAACCCTTTGATTTTTAGTGGGGCGAATGGGGAGTGATTTAAATTTTTAGTTGTTTTTTTTAATTCTTTAAAACTTTTTTTTAAACTTTTTTTATTTTAATAGTCCCCCTAGGGGTAAGGATTAGCTGTCTGATCGCTTGTTCATTTCTGCTGATCAGAGCGGCAGAGCTCTGACCAGCTGAAATGCTGCTGCCCTGTTACAACCAGCCGGCTGTAACAGGATGTGAGTCATGATAGCGACATGAGTCATGACATAACCCTGTGCTACCATGGCAACCATCGGCTTCCCGTGATCGCGTCACGGGGACTCCGATGGCGTCGAGGAAAGGAAATTTCCCTGCCATGGACAATTACATTGCGCTGTCAGTATTTGACAGCGCGGTCTAAGGGATTAAAAGGCATGGGTGAATCGTGGATCCACCCTTGCTTGTAAGCTACACATGTCTGCTGTTCAGATCAGCATATATGTGCGGAAATCGGTGCCGGTTTACTGCAGCAGCCGACGATGATTACACCGCCATTATCTACGATGTACCCAGTACGTCCAATGTCTGTAAGAGGTTAAGTCCCTTGTGGTCATTCCTATGTAGATTTTCTGGCATGGATACTGGGCGTAATAAATCACGCCCTTAGAAGCACAAATATGTTGGTGATTTATTGTGTAAGTTTGTGTTCCTTCCGATTTTTTAATGGGAATCTGTCACCAGATTTGGGAACTACAAGCTGTGTCCAATACCACTGAGTTCTTATATACAGCATTCCAAAATACTGTATATAAGAGCCTAGGCTGCTCTGTAAAACGGAAAAAGTACTTTTATAATACTCACCTAGGGTGGGTCCAGTCCAATGGGTGTCGCAGCTCTCCAGTGCGGTGCCTCCTCTTTTAGGTCTGACGCATCCTCTCTGCTGCGATCTTCGGCCTCCTTCTTCCCAGTCCGGTGTGGATGATGTGTCTACGTCATCCACACGAGCCGACATTGCGGTCCTGCGCAGGCGCATTCATCTGCCCTGCTGATCAAAGTACTGTAATGTGCAGGCGCGAGGAAAGGTTAACCCCTTCACGACCGGCCGACTTTACACTTTCCGGTATTTGTGGGGGTTTGCCATTCTTCTGACAGACGTAACTTTTTTATTTTTCAGTCAATATGGTCATGTGAGGGCTCATTTTTTGCAGAATGAGCTGTAATTTTAAATGAAACTGTGAGTTTTACCATGCAGTGTACTGTAAAATGGTAAAAAAAATTCCAAATGTGGAGAAATTGCAAAAAAAAGTGTTATTGCTCTATTGTTTTTGAGAGATTTTATTCACTGTGTTCACTATATGGTAAACCTGATGTGCTGCTGTGATGCCTGAGGTTACTGCAAGTTTGTAGACACCAAACATGAATAGGTTTACTTTAATCTAAGGGGTTAAAAAAATAATCAGAAGTTTGTCCGAAAAAAGTGACGGACGTTTTGCGCCATTTTCTGAGACCCATAGCGTTCTCATTTTTTTAAATCTATGGCTCAGTGATGGCTTTTTTTTGTATCTCGAGCTGACGTTTTTAACAGTATCATTTTTGCGCAGATGCTATGTTTTCATTGCCTGTTATTGCATTTTGCTTAAAATTTGTGGCAACCAAAAAGCGTAATTTTGGCATTTGGAATTTTTTTGCTGCTACGCCGTTTACCAAACAGAACAAATGATTTTATATTTTGATATATATCCGGGCTAAAGACAGCGATACCAAATGTGTGAATATATTTTTTTTTAACCCTTTATTTTTCAGTGGGGCAAAAGAGGGATGATTTGAACTTTTAGGTGTTTTTACTTTTTTTTTACTTTTTCAAAACTTTTTCTTAATTTTTTTTTAAATTTGACTAGTACCCCTAGGGGGCTATTAGGATCAGCTGTCTGATCACTCATTTATTTATCCCAATCAGAGCAGCACAATTTAGACTGGGAGAAATTATCATCTCTTGTAACAGCCAGTATTTGGCTTTTTCTTACAGGACCTGAGTCATATGAGCTACAGGAGTCATCACATGACCCTGTGCTATCATTTTAGCCACCAGATTGTTAAGGGGTTAAAGATCTCTTACGCATATGCACTACAATACATGGATCTGCTTTGAGCAGGGCAGATCAAAGTGCGCCTGCGCAGGACCTCAATGCCAGCTAGTGAGCATGATGTAGGACGCGTCATGCACATGGGCCTCAGAAGAAGGAGGATGGCGATCGCCGCAGAGAGGAAATGCCGGACTAGAAAGAGGAGGCAATGGGTTTGAGATAATGATCAATAACTTTTCTAGCTATTTCATCATCAGCTGACAGTCTCCTTTTTTTCTCAGCCCCAGATCCCCTTGAGTGGAGCCCCAAAAATTGGTCTGTGCGATTTCTTCCTGTAAGCTCCCAAAGTAAGTCTGCCATCTTATCTTTCTTCTTCCTGCTCCAGCTGTAAGGCTACTTTCACATTTGACAGGATGCAAACCGCATATGACCGGATCCTGTGGATTGAATGTGCAACGCATGCAACCGCAATTGTTATTTTATTGTATGCTTCTACTTCTACTTGTGATGGATGAAGGGGAACACAGAATATATCGGCTGGCACTGTAGTCAGCTGAACGGGAATAAGCTGAACTCCTGATCTCACATCCCGCACACGCTGTGATGGATGCAGGTTAACAGCAATCACTGCCTGCTGCCGATCACGTGTGACCATGTTCGGGTTGTGTGGTCATGAGTTCAGCTGAGTTCAGATCAGCTGACTCCAGTGTTGGCCGATTACTTTCTGTGTCCCCCTGCATCCATCGCAGAGTGTTCGGGCTGGAGTTCAACAGAGTTCAGATCAGCTGACTCCAGTGTCGGCCGAATTCAGCTGACCTCACAGGCAGCACACGCTGCGATAGATGCAGGGGGACCCAGAACAAGTAATCGGCCAACACTGGAGTCAGCTGATCAGATTAGTTGATCTGCTGGCTGTATGGTTAGAAGTAGGAATGAGTGAGCACTAAAATGCTCGGGTTCTCGGTAGCCCATGAGTATTTTTTTGTTTTAAATTCATTAAAAAATAAACAAAAACCCCAAACACATAACCCTAACTCTAGGGTTAGGGAGTAAAAAAATAAAATGTGTGGACTGCCGCTGCATTTTCTATTGCTAAGGTAACCCAAGCAGCTACTGGCTGCTAACCCCCACTGCTTATATGACCTTCACTGGCAATGGAAAATCCAGGGAAGCCCTTTTTTAACGTTTTTTGCCCAAAAACTAAAAAAAAAAGACATCTTCACCCTGTTTTTGTATGCTAGCCAGGTACAGCAAGCAGGTACGCGCTGCCCCCAACCCCCAGCTGCCTATTTGTACCCGGTTGGGAACCAAAAATACAGGGAAGCCCTTTTTTAAGTATTTCATGAATTTCATGAAATAATTAAAAAAAACAAAAAACGACATGGGCTTCGGCCAATTTTTCTGACGAGCCAGGTACAACTAGGCAGCTGGGGATGGGAATACGCAGTGCAGGGTGGCCCAAGCTTTCTTGGCCCCCCCCCTGCTGCGAATTGCAGTCAACAGTCGCCACAGAATATGGCGCTTTCTTAAAAGCGCTATCTTCTGGCGTTGTGTCCAACATCTCTCCAAGCGGCCCTGGTGCCGGGTGGCACGTTGGGTAATAAGGGGTTAATACCAGCTTTGTTTTACCTGCTGGTATAAAGCCTGAGATTGCTAATGTCAGGCCAAGTTTGACCCGGCCATTAAGAATCTCCAATAAAGGGTTAAAAAAAAGACATCACACAGAAAAAATACTTTATTAGAAATAAATACACAGACACACTTAGGGACTCCATCTTTATTACTCCCTCTCACCCCTTCACGATCCTGGTCTTCTGTCTGAGAGAGAGGGAGATTTCTGTATTGACCATGCCAAGCTGCTTTCTGGGCATGCTCAGTACAAAAAACAGGATTCTGTCTATCAGGATCCGGCGACTTCCGGTACAGCAGGATCGGGGTCATTGAAATACATTGCAGGTACCACTGCATGTACTAATACAGATGGCCACCTGGTGGCGCTATAACAACACAAAAATCTAATATCACCCATGTAACGCAGCCTAAGCCTCAAAGGCTACCATTACTATTACCGATAGAGCTAACAGCCATGAATCATCGTGATCCGGACTCACCTATAAAGTGCACTTATAACTGGATGTTTTGAGTAGCCCTGACACGCGTTTCTCACCTGGCTTACTCGCTTGAGGAAAGTGTAATGTGCATGTTTTATTATGTGGTGTCTTGGGCGAGATCGTCGCTGTTTGGGCGCATGCAGGGGGTGGGACGCCGCACATAGAGTCCGCCTCATCCAGTCATTCCAGGGGAAGCGTGGATCGGAAGAATACTTCCACTAACGTCAGTTAACCCATGCATCCTTCTAAGGAAGCTCCCTTGGCGGGGACTCATGCTGAGGCAGCCCCGCACATGCGCACCCAACGAGACCATATCTACTACTGGCAAGTGAAAGGGCACGACCAGGGTGGTAAGAAAATCATCCAAACATAAGGAGAATCAGCCTTAAGCTGGTGTCACACATAACGACGACGACAACGACGTCGCTGCTACGTCACCATTTTCTGTGACGTTGCAGCGACGTCGCTGTCGCTGTGTGTGACATCCAGCAACGACCTGGCCCCTGCTGTGAGGTCGCCGGTCGTTGCTGAATGTCCAGCTTCATTTTTTGGTCGTCACTCTCCCGCTGTGACACACACATCGCTGTGTGTGACAGCGAGAGAGCGACGAAATGAAGCGATCAGGAGCCGGCACTGGCAGCTGCGGTAAGCTGTAACCAGCGTAAACATCGGGTAACCAAGGGAAGACCTTTCCCTGGTTACCCGATGTTTACGCTGGTTACCAGCCTCCGCTCTTGCTGCCAGTGCCGGCTCCTGCACTGTGACATGTGGCTGCAGTACGCATCGGGTAATTAACCCGATGTATACTGTAGCAAGGAGAGCAAGGAGCCAGCGCTAAGCAGTGCGCGCGGCTCCCTGCTCTCTGCACTGTGACATGTAGCTGCAGCACACATCGGGTTAATTAACCCGATGTGTGCTGCAGGAGAGCAAGGAGCCAGCGCTAAGCGCGGCTCCCTGCTCTCTGAACTGTGACATGTAGCTGCAGCACACATCGGGTTAATTAACCCGATGTGTGCTGCAGGAGAGCAAGGAGCCAGCGCTAAGCGCGGCTCCCTGCTCTCTGAACATGTAGCACAGCGACCTTATGATCGCTGCTTCTGCTGTGTTTGACAGCTAAGCAGCGATCATAACAGCGACTTACAAGGTCGCTGTTACGTCACCGAAAATGGTGACGTAACAGCGACGTCGTTGTTGCTGTCGTTTAGTGTGACACCAGCTTTAGCCTAAAGAATATGACCATGTATAGTCCTTAAAAGATTTTCTAATGTCCCTATATCATGCAGAGACAAAATTCTTATAGTAATATGTGTGTATATATATATACCCCTAGATTCTAAATGGACCTTGCGATACCACAAAGTGGGACCACAGTCATGGCGCAGCTTGAAATGTCTCTGGATCATCCTCAGGGAATCAAGATCCACAACATCACACACCGCAATTATGTCCCTAACATGTTCCCTCGTGCGGACGCGTTGTTCCCTTGATGTTAACCCAATATAAATTAGGCTACAGCCACATACTGCATAATAGATAACGTGACTTTTACTGCATGAGTTGTAACTTTTTATTTTATACTCTTTAGGTCCATCCCAAGCTGACAACATCTCTGGGCAGACAAAAGGAAAACAACCAAATTTGGGACTCCCTTTCTCAAAGCGAGATACCACCCTAGGTACGTAATGGTTCTTCACCAGCATATCCTTTAGGCTTTTCCCCCTTCTAACAGGTAAGAGTGGGCGATGAGTAAAACGTCGTTCAAACTCTGGTCGGTCTTCAGTAACGACCAGTGTTTGTTCAAGATCTGCCTGATCGCCCCCCTCTGACTGTTAACTTGGAGATGAAATGTATCTGTGAGGCAAAAGATTCTTCCCTCTTACTTGTTGATAATAATTGTACCCGTGGAGAACCCTTTTCTGTCTGGTACCCCATTTTTATATTATAGTCCAGAAAATCAATTGCCTCCCGATCTGTCTTATAGGTTAGTTTGATGTTATATGGGTTATTGTTCAACCAAGTCATGAAGCTCTGCAGTTCAGGACCGGTACTTCTCCAGATAATAAAGATGTCATCTATCTTACCACCTAGTGTAAAATTAATAGATTTTGGATAAGCCAAATGGACGACAATGTTTTAATTTTGTTACATACATTTTTCCTTCTGAGTCCTCTGATACCATACCAAAAAAATATTCAATGCACATGATTCAAAAGATAGATTTTCAGCGTAGTTTCTCCTTGATGAAAAATGAACCTTGAAATGGTAGCCTCATTTTAACCAAAACCTGGTATTAATAATTGGACAAATTGAAGAAGGACATGGCATTTGATTTACGAGTAATGCAACAACCTTTTCCCAGTTGATCAGTTTTAGACATCCTTAAAATTATCATTAGTGATGACTAGATATGGGCGAATGCTAAAATATTCGGGTTCGGATTGTTCAAATCCAATAATTTCTACATTTGTGTATTCATACTGAATAACGAACCCAATCCAAGTCAATGGGAAACTCGAATAATTTTCTAGAGGACCTTGGAAATAGGCCTGCGAGGGCTGTAAAAATATTGCAATTGATGGAAATTTGTTGAAACTGAATGGCAACAGCATGCGGAAGATGCCTGAATGTATTTCTGACTCACATTTTATTTCTGGGAGTAATTTTGCCAAAGTATTATGCCACTTTTATGGATAGTAGTGGTCACTCAGTTCAATGAGGTCACCTGAGGTCAGGTTACCTGCGATCTAGGTGGATGACAATGGGCAGCTCCAGCTGTGACCGCAAATAATCTAATTTACGTCACCACACATCGCTGCGACTCATTCTCTGCCTTAAGATCACAGCGGGTGGTCATATTCTATGCCCACGCGCTGTCACTTCAGATGTAGCAGAGCTGGAATCGTTATGGGACCTCGTGTGGATTACATCAGACCTGGGTGTTTTTGGGGTTAATAAAGGAGTGAAAGAGGGTGTTGTTTTTATCTTATTTTGTGTTTGTGTTTATTTCTTTTCACTTACAGATTAGTAATGGGGGTAGGGTTTTCATAGACCCTGCCATTGCTAATCTAGGGCTTAGTGGCAGATGTGAGCTGTTATTAACCCCTTATTAGCCTGATTGCCACCGCACCAGGGGATTCGGGAAGAATCGGGTAAAGTGCCAGGATTGTCACATCTAATGGATGTGACAATCCTGAGTGGCTGTGGGCTGCTATTGTTATAACGCGCCTGCTTTATTCTTATTTTCTTTATTTTTCCTTTTTTTATTTTTTATTTCCAAAGGTTCCGGATCATTATCCGGAGTTCCCTGAGAATTCCAGGCCCGGGTCCGGTACTCGGGTATTTTTAAAACCTCTCGGATTCTAAATTTTACAGTTCGGGTCTGTCCATCACTAATCAATAGACAAACAAAAAAAGTGCATAGTGTTTATGTAGTTGTGTAAACAGAAATATTATATGCAAAATTAAAAATGACATGCCATAAGGCAAACAAAATCAAGAAATGCAAAAAACTAAATTATTGAGTAAATGTATTAAATATTAGTTGTATCCTAACTATAATTAAATTGTTGTACAATGTTTTTCTCCACTTTTCTTAGGTAATAATCGTTTTTCTTATTTTCTCATAGGCACTTCATTCAGGGAAAAGACCCAATCAAAGTCAACATCTAAGTCACTGAGCGGGTCGCGTGAAGTACCTCAAAATTTGCAGACCACCACAGGTATTTTAGCATATACAGATCTCTAAATTATGGATAAAAAGAAACAATTAAAAAATAATTTAACACAAACAGTCCCATTCTCACACCACATAAAAATACCCAATTAAAGAAAGCAGTCAAAGCTCTCATTGAGCCCAATAGTAGTCCTTGTGTCCAATCTATAAATCCAATAACTCAAGTTGCGCAAGGGCCTTAAATAGGTTACCACATCTAACCTCTGATCTATGGCCTTTATAATTAAAGGGGTTATCCGGCTTATTTTGACTTTTCTTCATTATTACCCTATTGGGCTACATTGGGGCAGGTAAGTAGCTGGTGATCACTTACCTGCCCTGCTGTCAGCCTTTTTTCCCCGGCTCAGAGCGGTCATGTGATCGCTCCTGCCGCAATTTTGCTGCTTCCAGTCATTTCATGTCAACATGGGCAGGACCATGTTGACATGCAAATCTAGAACAGCATGTTGCCGCCCTGCTGGGCGAGTACAGTGCGTGGGGTCCCCGCACCTCTTCCCTGCACCCTCCTACACATTCCTCCGCACCCAGTACTCTCCCCGCCCACGGTGTCAACGCCAGCACCAGGCCCCCTGCTCAGGATAGCAGGTGTGCCCGTGCAGTCTGTGTCCCGCTCCAGCCCCGCGGCTGCCTTCATTGCAGGCTCAGCAGCCTCTCACATTGCAGCGCAGGCAGCCGCGGGGATAACGAGCGCTGCCATCAGGATGTTAGATGACATCATTGCCTGCTGTGACAATCTTCGCTTCACTCCTGTCAGCGCTGTCACTGCCTTCTATGCCGCTGCGTTCTCACGTCACTAGCGGTGACGTCTCGGGCGATACTGCTGAGAACGCGGCGGGCATAGAAGTCAGGGACAGCGCTGACAGGAGTGAAGCGAAGATCGTCACCGCAGGTAATGATTTCATTTAACCTCCTGACAGCAGCGCTCGGCATCCCCTGCAGTGACCTGGGCTATTGATGTTAGCTCAGGTCACTGCATTACTCTCCCAGCCAATGAGGAACATTCTGTTCTTCATTGACTGGGACATTGACTATGGTATGGATTGTCATGGGACCCCCTTATTGGATTATGCTGGACCTGGATTTGTTTTTCTTTTGAATAAATTGGTGAATGAGGGAATGTTTTGAGGAGTGTTTTTTCAGATAAAACTTTTTTTTTTGTTGTCTATTTTTTTTTATTACTGACTGGGTTTGTGATGTCGGATATCTGATAGACGCGTGACATCACTAATCCCAGGGCTTGATGCCAGGTGACATTACACATTTGGCATCAACCCCTTATATTACCTCGTTTTCCACCGCACCAGGGCACGGGATAAGTTGGGGCGAAGCACCAGGATTGGCACATCTAATGGATGTGCCACTTCTGGGGCGGCTGTGGCCTGCTATTTTTAGGCTGGGGAGTGTCCAATAACAGTGGGCCTCCCTAGTCTGAGAATACTAGACCACAGCTGTCTGCTTTACCTTGGCTGGTGATCCAATTTGGGGGGACCCCATGTTTTTTGTTTTAAATTATTTATTTAATTTAAAATAACAGCGTGGGGTGCCCTCTGTTTTAGATTACCAGCCAAGCTGAAGCTGCCAGCTGTGGTTTGCAGGCTGCAGCCATCTGCTTTACCCTAGCTGGCTACAAAAGTATGGGGGACCCATTGTCGTTTGTTTTTTTTTTAATTATTTTTGATTTATTTTTTGGATAAATACAAGGCTAAGCACACATTAGTGCCACATGAAAGTTACTAAAGGGTGCCAGCTTAGAATATGCAGGGGGGGTAGGACATTATATGTCTTTCTCATCTATCTATCTATCTATCTATCTATCTATCTATCTATCTATCTATCTATCTATCTATCTATCTATCTATCTATCTATCTATCCCTCTGTTCATTCATTCATCCCTCTATCTCTCTGTCTCTATATCTATCTATTCATCTCTATATCTACTCTTCTATTTATCTTTCTTGCTGCTTCCGTTTTTTGCGGTACGCAAAAAAAAAACGGAAGGCACACGGATGACACACGGATGTATTCGTGAAAAAATTGGGCATTTTTTTCGGACCGCAAAAACGGAACGGTCATGTGAATGTAGCCTACATGTTTTCCCTATGGGGGTAGGGGTTGGTACAGAACGATGGTGAGGGGGAGGTCGGTACAGAGCGCCGTGTGTGTGTGTGTGTGGGGGAGGGTTGCAGAGCCTGATATGTGTGGCGCAGAGCCCGATGTGTGTGTGTGTGTGTGTGTGTGTGTGTGGCACAGAGCCCGATGTGGGGCTGTTATTTTCATTGCTAGAGTGAGAACAGATCAGGTGCTGGGGTAGAATACTGACAGGGAATGTGTGTGCAGGGGGCGGGCATTGGACGGGGCTGGACAGTGAGGCCGGGCGGTGCCAGCTCTAACTGAGGTTTTGCACAGGAAGTGGTCAGTTTGCTAGAGCAAAATGTAAACAAAGAACTGCAGAGAATAAAGGGATAATTCAACTGGAACAAAAGTTAGAAAACAAAAAATAACAATGTAGGGGTGTTTTATATGACAATACAGCACAGATAAACTCAAATTTTTTTGGTAAGCTAATGTCGGACAACTTCTTTAATTTGCTTGAGTCAGATTTATGGTACAATTGGAAATGTTTTGGTAGGGTTTTTAGGTGTTCCGCCTCATGCAGAGTCTTTGTTTTCTCAATGTCCCTGATGTGCTCACGGACTCCCACCTTTAACCCCCTAACCACTGGACGATTTTTCCGTTTTTGTTTTTTGCTCCCCTTTTTCCGAGAGTCGTAACTTTTTTATTTTTCTCGTCAATCTTGCCATAAGAGGGCTTGTTTTTTGCAGGACGTATTGGTCTTTTAAGTGAAACCATGAGTTTTACCATATATGGTACTGGAAAACAGCACAAAATTTCCACGTGTGGAAAAATTACAAAAAAGTGTGATTGGACAATGGTTTATGGGGTACTTTATTCACCGTGTTCACTGTATGGTAAAACTGATGGGTGGGTGTGATACTTCAGGTTGGTATGAGTTCGTTGATACCAAACATGTTTAGGTTTACTTTTATCTAAGGGGTTAAAAAAAGGTTTGTCCAAAAAATTGGAGCACTTTCAGCGCCATTTTCTGCAACTTGTAGTGTTCTCATTTTTCGGGATATGGGGCTCACTGATGGCTTATTTGTTTGCATTTTGCAATTTGTGAAGACCAAAAAACTTAACTTTGCCGGTTGGAATTTTTTTTTACGGCTACGACGTCTACCGGTCATATTAATTCGTTTTAGATTTTGATAGACTGGGCATTTCTGAACTCTGTGATACCAAATGAGTGTATATTTATTATTTCTTTGTCGCTCCATTGGGAGACCCAGACAATTGGGTGTATAGCTTCTGCCTCCGGAGGCCACACAAAGTATTACACTTTTAAAAAAGTGTAACCCCTCCCCTCTGCCTATACACCCTCCCGTGGATCACGGGCTCCTCAGTTTTATGCTTTGTGTGGAAGGAGGCACACATCCACTCATGGAAAAAAAAAAAAAAAAGAGTTATCATACATAGTATGACAGAAGAAAAGAAGTCCCCTATGGGGTCCCCGGCATGCTCCCTTCTCACCCTACTATGTCGGCGGTGTTGTTAAGGTTGAGGTACCCATTGCGGGTACAAAGGCTGGAGCTACATGCCGTCTCCTTCACCATCCCTTATGCGGCTCTGGGAGAAGTGGGAGCTTCATCGGTCATTCACCTGCTGAGACCGTGCTCCATCCGCAGCCCCTGGTGGAACCTGCTGGACCGGAGCGTTTTCATCCCCAGGGACCGGGCCCTGCACCTTCATGGTACTCTGTGTCCCCATGGGGGGACGGTACGGGGAGAGAGGTCGCCTCTCTCCCCAGTAGCGCCGTCCGTTGTTTTTTCATCGGACTTCCGCGCCGGCCGTGCCTGCTTGTCGGGCATGGCCTTAAATTTAGTCCCCGGCTTCATCGCGGCCTAGTCGCGAAAAATCCCGCCCCCGGGCCTGCTTGTCAGGGGGAAGGGCGGTATTACCGACAGAGGGCTGGAGCATCGTTGCATGCCTCCCCTCCCCTCTTATGGACCACTATGGGGCCTCCAGATTCCCGCCTTTTGCTGGCGCCGCCCATGGCTCCACTCCCTCCTTGAGAGCTCCGGCGGCCATGTTTGGCATTCTGCCGGTGTATGCTGCAGCTGCACATCTCTACAGCTCTGGGGGACCCACGACAGGGAATCTGGAGGACACCAGCGGTTGGTAAGCCACACCGGTCACCCGGTGCTGGTTCCCCTAGGGTGCCGTGATATATATATCTACATATATTATATATATTCGGAACGGCTGTTTAACCCTTTCCCATATACCCTCAGTGGTCGCTCTCCTAAGGGACACTTATTGCTTGCAGCATGTCGTCCACAAGGAGCAAAGCCCTTAAGACACAGGTTTTTTTCGCAGCCTGTACCTCTTGTGGGGCTATGTTGCCTGCGGGATCCACCTACCCTCACTGTGATCAATGCTCGACTCCTGCCACGCTTGCTCAGCCGGAGCCCGGGGCACTTGTGGGCCCCTCGGCTCATGTAGATCCCCCTGCTCCTCCTGAGCAGGCTGCAGGGACAGAGTCACCGTCATTGGCCTCTTTCGCTGAGAAACTCTCTGTCACTTTCTCAATCCATTGCACAGTTTATGGACAAATGGTCATCTAAGCTCCTTGAGGCTTTGCAATCCATACCGGGCTCTTCACAGGCCCCGGCCCCTGTTAGTTTGTCTCCTCCAGGGCCTTCTCGGTCCGCGCCGCAGCGCGCTCCCAGGATAGCCCCTAGGTCCCAGGCGGAGGACTCCTGCCTGGATCGCAGTCCCAGACCGGCTAAGCGGCCTCGCTGGGACTCTTCCCCGGCTTCCTCACGCTGCTCTGGATCTCAGCTGGAGGACTCTCAGGATGACGAGGCGGACGTGGGAGCTCAGGGCTCTGACCCTGACTTCGCCCTCAACCTTGATACCCCTGAGGGGGACGCCTTAGTAAATGATCTTATTTCGTCCATCAACCAGGTGTTGGATCTCTCTCCCCCGCCTCCAACGGTAGAGGAGTCGGTTTCTCAGCAGGAGAAACACCAATTTCGATTCCCCAAACGTACGCGCAATACGTTCTTTGATCACTCTAACTTCAGGGACGCTGTCCAGAAGCCCAGAGCGGTCCCGGAAAAGCGTTTTGCTAAAAGGCACTCTGACACGCGTTATCCCTTTTCACCTTAGGTCGTTAAGGGCTGGGCGCACTCACCCAAGGTGGATCCGCCAGTCTCTAGATTGGCTGCTAGGTCCGTTGTGTCTGTTGCCGATGGCTCATCCCTGAAGGATGCCACTGACAGACAGATAGAGCTCTTGGTGAAGTCTATTTATGAGGCCACGGGCGCGTCTTTTGCCCCGGCCTTTGCGGCTGTGTGGGCTCTCCAAGAAATCTCGGCATGTCTGACTGAGATTAATGCTGTCACGCGGAATTCTGCTCCGCATGTGTCTTCCTTGACCTCTCAGGCATCAGCATTTTCGTCCTAAGCCATGAACGCCGTCCTGGACTCTGCTAGCCGTACGGCTGTAGCATCCGCTAACTCCGTGGCAGTCCGCAGGGCCATGTGGCTGCGCGAATGGAAAGCAGACTCTGCTTCCAAAAGGTTCTTAACTGGTTTGCCTTTTTCTGGCGAACGTTTGTTTGGCGAACGGTTGGATGAGATTATTAAGGAATCCTCGGGAAAGGACTCCTCCTTACCCCAGTCCAAACCTAAGAGACCTCAGCAGAGAAAAATCCAATCGAGGTTTCGGTCCTTTCGTCCCTCCGTCAAACCCCAATCCTCTTCGTCCAACCGGCCGGAGAAAGGCCAGAGGAACTCCTATGGGTGGCGGTCCAAGTCACGCCCCCAAAAGGCCGCAGGAGGCACTGCCTCCAAGACGGCCTCCTCATGACTCTCGGCCTCATCTAGCCACATCCTCGGTCGGTGGCAGGCTCTCCCGCTTTGGCGACGCCTGGTGGCCACACGTTCAAGACCGATGGGTGAGAGACATTCTGTCTCATGGTTACAGGATAGAGTTCAGCTCTCGACCTACGGCTCGTTTTTTCAGAACCTCCCCACCCCCCGCACAGGCAGACGCACTGTTTCAGGCAGTGGACGCTCTAAAGATGGAAGGAGTTGTGATTCCCGTTCCCCTTCAGGAACGTGGTCGCGGATTTTACTCCAACTTGTTCGTGGTGCCAAAAAAGGACGGGTCTTTCCGTCCCGTTCTGGACCTCAAGCTGCTCAACAGACATGTGAGAACCAGACGGTTTCGGATGGAATCTCTCCGCTCGGTCATCGCCTCGATGTCACAAGGAGACTTCCTAGCATCGATCGACATCAAGGATGCTTATCTCCATGTGCCGATCGCACCCGAACACCAACGTTTCCTGCGTTTCGCCATCGGGGACGAACACCTTCAGTTCGTCGCATTGCCCTTCGGCCTGGCGACAGCCCCACGGGTCTTCACCAAAGTCATGGCATCCGTCGTGGCGGTCCTGCACTCTCAGGGCCACTCGGTAATCCCATACTTGAACGATCTCCTAGTCAGGGCCCCTTCTCGGGTGGCGTGTCAACGAAGTCTTACCGTCACTCTGGCGACTCTCCAGCAGTTCGGGTGGATCATCAATTTCCCGAAATCCAAGTTGACGCCGACCCAATCACTGACTTACCTCGGGATGGAGTTTCATACCCTTCCAGCGTTAGTCAAGCTACCGCGGGACAAACAGCTTTCTCTGCAGGCGGGGGTGCAGTCACTTCTTCGGAGTCAGTCACACCCCTTAAGGCGCCTCATGCACTTCCTGGGGAAGATGGTTGCTCCTATGGAGGCAGTGCCGTTCGCGCAATTCCATCTACGGCCACTCCAATGGGACATTCTTCGCAAATGGGACAAGAGTTCGTCTTCCCTCGACAAGAACATCTCTCTTTCACTTGCAACCAAAACATCACTTCAGTGGTGGCTCCTACCCACATCTCTGTCTCGGGGAAAATCCTTCCTCCCCCCAACCTGGGCCGTGGTCACCACGGACGCGAGCCTGTCAGGTTGGGGAGTGGTTTTTCTCCACCACAGGGCTCAAGGAACCTGGACTCCAATAGAATCGTCCCTTCATATCAATATTCTGGAGATAAGGGCAGTATATCTAGCCCTATTGGCTTTCCATCGGTGGCTGGAGGGCAGGCAGATCCGAATCCAGTCGGATAACGCCACTGCCGTCGCCTACATCAACCACCAAGGCGGCACTCGCAGTCGTCAAGCCTTCCAGGAAGTCGAGCGGATTCTGCAGTGGGTGGAAGTCACAGGCTCCACCATCTCCGCAGTTCACATCCCGGGCGTGGAAAACTGGGAAGCAGATTTTCTCAGTCGTCAGGGCATGGACGCGGGGGAATGGTCTCTTCACCCAGACGTGTTTCGAGAGATCTGTCGCCGCTGGGGAATGCCGGACGTCGATCTCATGGCATCGAGACACAACAACAAGGTCCCGGCCTTCATGGCACGGTCTCAGGATCACAGAGCTCTGGCAGCGGACGCTCTGGTCCAGGATTTGTCGCAGTTTCGACTGCCATATGTGTTTCCCCCTCTGGCAATGCTGCCCAGAGTACTACACAAGATCCGGTCCGACTGCCGTCGCGCCATTCTCGTCGCTCCAGACTGGCCGAGGCGGTCGTGGTATCCGGATCTGTGGCATCTCACGGTGGGTCAACCGTGGGCGCTTCCAGACCGTCCAGACTTGCTGTCACAAGGGCCGTTTTTCCATCTGAATTCTGTGGCCCTCAACCTGACTGTGTGGCCATTGAGTCCTGGCTCCTAGCGTCTTCAGGGTTATCTCAGGATGTCATTGCCACCATGAGACAAGCCAGGAAGCCAACGTCCGCCAAAATCTATTACAGGTCTTGGCAACTTTTCTTATCCTGGTGCTCTGATAACGGTTTGTCTCCATGGCCGTTTGCTTTACCCACATTTCTTTCATTCCGACAATCTGGAATGGACAAGGGTTTGTCCCTCGGCTCTCTCAAGGGCCAAGTGTCGGCGCTCTCCGTGTTTTTTTTTCAAAAGCGTCTAGCCAGGCTTCCGCAGGTCCGCACGTTCCTGCAGGGGGTTTGCCACATGGTCCCACCTTACAAACGTCCGTTGGATCCTTGGGATCTTAACAGGGTTCTGACGGCTCTTCAAAAGCCGCCTTTTGAGCCGCTGCGGGATGTTTCTCTTTCCCGTCTTTCTCAGAAGGTGGCCTTCCTGGTGGCGGTCACATCACTTCGGAGAGTGTCTGAGCTTGCAGCGCTGTCATGCAAAGCCCCCTTCCTGGTTTTTCACCAGGATAAGGTGGTTCTGCGTCCTGTCCCGGAATTTCTTCCTAAGGTGGTATCCCCCTTTCATCTAAATCAGGATATCTCCTTGCCTTCCTTTTTCCCTAATCCAATTCACCAGTGTGAAAAGGATTTGCACTCTTTGGATCTAGTGAGAGCACTCCGGTTCTACGTGTCTCGCACGGCGCCCCTGCGCCGTTCAGACGCGCTCTTTGTCCTTGTCGCTGGCCAGCGTAAGGGCTCTCAGGCCTCCAAGTCAACCTTGGCTCGGTGGATCAAGGAACCGATTCTCAAGGCCTACCGTTCTTCTGGGCTTCCACTTCCTTCAGGGTTGAAAGCCCATTCTACCAGAGCCGTAGGAGCGTCCTGGGCTTTGCGGCACCGGGCGACGGCTCAGCAGGTGTGTCAGGCAGCTACATGGTCTAGTCTGCACACTTTCACGAAGCACTATCAAGTGCATGCCTATGCTTCGGCAGACGCCAGTCTAGGTAGGAGAGTCCTCCAGGCGGCGGTTGCCTACCTGTAAGAGGGGACCGTTTTCGGCTCCTTTTATTGAGGTATTCTTTTACCCACCCAGGGACTACTCTTGGACGTCCCAATTGTCTGGGTCTCCCAATGGAGCGACAAAGAAAAAGGGAATTTTGTTTACTTACCGTAAATTCCTTTTCTTCTAGCTCCTATTGGGAGACCCAGCACCCGCCCCTGTGCCCTTCGGGCTGGTTGTTCTTTTGTGTACACATGTTGTTGATGTTGATTTGTTCTTATGGTTCATGGTCTTCAGTTCTCCGAACATCCTTCGGATTGAATTTACCCTAGACCAATTTATAAGTTTTCTCCTTCCTGCTTTTGCACCAAAACTGAGGAGCCCGTGATCCACGGGAGGGTGTATAGGCAGAGGGGAGGGGTTACACTTTTTTAAAAGTGTAATACTTTGTGTGGCCTCCGGAGGCAGAAGCTATACACCCAATTGTCTGGGTCTCCCAATAGGAGCTAGAAGAAAAGGAATTTACGGTAAGTAAACAAAATTCCCTTTTTTTTAACCCTCTTATTTTTAGTGGGGCGAATGGGGAGTGATTTAAATTTTTAGTTGGTTTTTTTAATTCTTTAAAACTTTTTTTTAAATTTTTTTTATTTTAATAGTCCCCCTCGGGGTAAGGATTAGCTGTCTGATCGCTTGTTCATTTCTGCTGATCAGAGCGGCAGAGCTCTGATCAGCTGAAATGCTGCTGTCCTGTTACAACCAGCCGGCTGTAACAGGATGTGAGTCATGAGTCATGACATAACCCTGTGCTACCATGGCAACCATCGGCTTCCCGTGATCGCGTCACGGGGACTCCGATAGCGTCGAGGAAAGGAAATTTCCCTGCCATGGCCATTTACATTGCGCTGTCAGTAATTGACAGCGCGGTCTAAGGGATTAAAAGGCATGGGTGAATCGTGGATCCACCCTTTCTTGTAAGCTACACATGTCTGCTGTTCAGATCAGCATATATGTGCGGAAATCGGTGCCGGTTTACTGCAGCAGCCGACGATGATTACACCGCCATTATCTACGATGTACCCAGTACGTCCAATGTCTGTAAGAGGTTAAGTCCCTTGTGGTCATTCCTATGTAGATTTTCTGGCATGGATACTGGGCGTAATAAATCACGCCCTTAGAAGCACAAATATGTTGGTGATTTATTGTGTAAGTTTGTGTTCTTTCCGATTTTTTAATGGGAATCTGTCACCAGATTTGGGGACTACAAGCTGTGTCCAATACCACTGAGTTCTTATATACAGCATTCCAAAATACTGTATATAAGAGCCTAGGCCGCTCTGTAAAACGGAAAAAGTACTTTTATAATACTCACCTAGGGTGGGTCCAGTCCAATGGGTGTCGCAGCTCTCCAGTGCGGTGCCTCCTCTTTCAGGTCTGACGCATCCTCTCTGCTGCGATCTTCGGCCTCCTTCTTCCCAGTCCGGTGTGGATGATGTGTCTACGTCATCCACACGAGCCGACATTGCGGTCCTGCGCAGGCGCATTCATCTGCCCTGCTGATCAAAGTACTGTAATGTGCAGGCGTGAGGAAAGGTTAACCCCTTCACGACCGGCCGACTTTACACTTTCCGGTATTTTTGGGGGGTTTGCCATTCTTCTGACAGACGTAACTTTTTTTATTTTTCAGTCAATATGGTCATGTGAGGGCTCATTTTTTGCAGAATGAGCTGTAATTTTAAATGAAACCGTGAGTTTTACCATGCAGTGTACTGTAAAATGGCAAAAAAATTCCAAATGTGGAGAAATTGCAAAAAAAAGTGTGATTGCTCTATTGTTTTTGAGACATTTTATTCACTGTGTTCACTATATGGTAAACCTGATGTGCTGCTGTGATGCCTGAGGTTACTGCAAGTTTGTAGACACCAAACATGAATAGGTTTATTTTAATCTAAGGGGTTAAAAAAATAATCAGAAGTTTGTCCGAAAAAAGTGACGGACGTTTTGCGCCATTTTCTGAGACCCATAGCGTTCTCATTTTTTTAAATCTATGGCTCAGTGATGGCTTTTGTTAGTATCTCGAGCTGACGTTTTTAACAGTATCATTTTCTTTATCGTTCCTTTGGGAGACCCAGACCTTGGGTGTTTAGCTTCTGCCTCCGGAGGACACACAAAGTACTACACTTGAAAGTGTAGCTCCTCCCTCTGAGCTTATACACCCCCTGGTGAGCAGACCCAGCCAGTTTATCGCTTTGTGTTCAGGAGGCATACATCCACACATGCATTCTCATATGATTTTTTCCTTTTTGGAATGAGATTGAAGAAGTGCGGGTCCACGTCTGGACCCCCGGCATGTCCCTTCTCACCCCACTGTGTCGGCGGTGTTGTAAAGTTGATTTCCAAGGCTGGAGCCTTACATGCCGTGCTCCTTCACCATCCCTCCTGGGCTCTGGCTTGAAGTGGGAGCCAGCACAGTCTCCATGCCTGGCAGGAGACCGGTCTCCATCCGCAGCCCTTCAGGACCCTGCTGGACCGGAGCACTCATCCCCAGGGACCTGGCCCTGCGTCTCAGCAGCTAAGTACCTGAGACGTTTATATATTGGGGGTCCCTGTGCTTTATTGTTTGGGGAGAGTGTGCTTACTGTATTTATTGGCATTTCTGGCGGATTCTCTAGCTGTCGCCCGAGAACCGGTCTCTGGTTGTGGACCACTGTATATACTCTCTGGGGTTCATTCTCTTGCAGAGCCCCCGCTCCAGCAGCATGTCTCACATGAGGAGCAAGGCTCCAAAGCTTTATACTGTATGCGCTGCATGTAAGCTCCAGCTGCATGAACCGAGCACCTATCCACATTGTGATGTCTGCTCTAACTTGGTGGTGCCACAGCATGGAGTCTCACCCCCAGTGGTCTCTCAGGCTGCTCCTGCACCTGTGGCTGAACCCCCGGCTTGGGTAGAATCCTTTTCTAGGTCTATTTCCCAGTCTTTTGCTGAGTCCATGGGACTTCTGTCCAGGACTTTGATGAATATGCATCAGCCCCCTTCACAGGGTGCCTCTACTGCTAAGGGTCCCTTAGGACCGGAGCTCACAGAGGATTCATCATCAGGGCCTAGACCCCGTCCTCCTAAGAGGAGACGCAGGGTTTCCTCTCCCTCCTCCTCCCGCGGCTCTGATTCAAGAGCTGACTCGCAGGATGAGGAGGATGCCTTTACAGGGGGCTCGGAGGCTAACTCCATGTACCCCATTGATCTGTCCGAGGGTGACTCAGATCTTAGTGACTTGATTGCTTCCATTAATTCTGTACTGGATCTCAATCCGCCAGTATCAGAGGAACAACCCTCTCTGGCAGAAAAACACCAGTTTACCTAGCCTAAGAGAGCAAAGAGTGTGTTCTTTAACCACTCCAGTTTTCAGGCTGCTGTGACCAAGCCCAGGGCCTGTGCTGACAAACGCTTCCCAAAGCGTGGTTCTGATGACCGTTTTCCCTTTCCACCTGAGGTGGTCAAGGAGTGGGCTCATTCACCAAAGGTAGACCCTTCGGTGTCTAGGCTCTCAGCCCGGACCGTTGTGTCGGTGGCTGATGGCACCTCCCTTAAGGATTCCACTGACTGTCAGATTGACCTTCTGGCCAAATCCGTGTATGAAGCGGCGGGGGCCGCGTTTTCCCCGACTTTTGCAGCAGGAGATGCATTCCCTCACCAGGGAATCTATGCCCGAAATGGTTGCCTTAACTTCTCAAGCTTCAGCTTTTTCATCTTACGCCATGTCTGCCATGCTGGAGGCTTCTCACCGCACTGCGGTGGCTTCGGCTAATTCCCTCATTATCCGCAGGATCTTGTGGCTTCGAGAGTGGAAGGCAGATGCTTCTTCTAAGAAGTACCTTGCTGGGCTCCCTTTTGCTGGGTCCCGGCTGTTCGGAGAACAGCTGGATGAAATTATTAAGGAAGCTACTTTCGGGAAGAGTACTTCCATGCCACAAACCAAAACCAGGAAACCTGCCCAGGGTAGGAGTCAGTCGAGGTTTCGCTCCTTTCGTTCCTCCAACTGGTCGTCCTCTAAGCCCTCGGCCTTGTCCGCTAACTCAGCCAAGGACCAGAAATCCAACTGGCGCCCAAAAGCGCGTCCACAGAAGACCGCAGGAGGTGTTGCCACTAAGGCAGCCTCCTCGTGACTCTCTGCCCGCTCCGGCGACGTCCTTAGTCGGTGGCAGGCTCTCCCACTTTGGCGACGCTTGGTTTCAACACGTCTCCGATCAGTGGGTGAGAGATATCATCTCCCACGGCTACAGGATAGAATTCTCTTCCAGCCCGCCAAACAGATTTTTTCTCTCAACTCCCCCTTGCTCCAAGGCCGCCGCCTTCTCACAGGCCGTGGCAGCCTTGCAGGCCAACGGAGTAATTGTACCAGTTCCCGCCCGGGAACGGTTCAGAGGTTTCTACTCAAATCTCTTCCTAGTTCCCAAAAAGGACGGTACCTTCCGGCCCATCCTGGATCTCAAGCTTCTCAACAAGCATGTTCAAGTGCGGCACTTTCGCATGGAGTCTCTGCGATCAGTCATTGCCTCAATGACCCAAGGGGATTTCCTGGCATCCATCGACATCAGAGATGCCTATCTGCATGTTCCAATTGCAGTTTCACACCAGCGTTGGCTACGTTTTGCAATAGGAGAAGATCATTTCCAATTCGTGGCTCTTCGCTTCGGGTTAGCCACGGCCCCTCGGGTATTCACCAAGGTCATGGCAGCAGTGATTGCAGTTCTGCACCTCCAGGGGTTGGCAGTGATTCCTTACCTGGACGACCTTCTAGTCAAG
>NW_027444372.1:0-24100 GCF_048569485.1 Anomaloglossus baeobatrachus | reverse complement strand
CCCAGCCTTAAGAGGCTCCTCTGTCCTCCAATCATTACCTGTAGTAATAGCACCTGTTTGAAGTTATCAGTACAAAAGATACCTGTCCACAACGGCAAACAGTCACACTCCAAACTCCAATAAGGTGAAGACCAAAGAACTGTCGAAGGACACCAGAAAAAAAAAATTGTAGCCCTTCACCAGGCTGGGAAGACAATCTGCACTAGGCAAGCAGCTTGGTGTGATGAAACCAACTGTGGGAGAAATCATATGAAAATGGAAGACATACAAGACCACTGATAATCTCCTTCGATCTGGGGCTCCATGCAAGATCTCACCCTGTGGGGTCAAAATGATCACAAGAACAGTGATTCCAAAACCACACGAAGGACCTAGTGAATGACCTGCATAGAGCTGGGACCCCCAAAACAAAGTCTACCATCAGTAACACACTGCGCCACCAGGGACTCCGATCCTGCATTGCCAGACATGTCCCCCTGGTTAAGCCAGTTCATGTCCGGGTCCGTCTGTAGTTTGCTAGAGAGCATATGGATTATAGACCTATGAAAGTTTGGTTCGGCGGGATCAGCCGGACTTTAGAAAAAGTTCTGTTCTGGACCCAAACTTCACCTGAACCTCATTTGAAATACACTGATTGGTAATTTGAGTCTCCGCCCACATGCAGCCAACCATACACAAATCACTTCCTCGGGCGAGTAGGTGGAGGTTTTTTTTGGTCCGCACTACATCTGATCACATGGTCGTTACCCCCAGTACAAGGCGTTCACACACTGCAAGTCGTTACCCCCAGTACAAGGCGTTCACACACTGCAAGCAGCTCAGAAAGGACTGGGCACCGACCGTACCCGAGCACTAAGAGTACCTGAGCTCTGAGCGTACCCGAGCACTGAGTGTACCTCAGCACAGAAATGTTTTACTGGGTGCTCAGCATACGCACAGCACCCGACTTAAACACTGATTGTTTTTTTTGTATATTCTATGTTCCATACCAATACCAAACTTTAAGGTTTGGGTCCGCTCATCTCTACTCATACGTTACATAGCATCACTGCTGTCTGCACATCACATGCAATGGTATAGTGTAGGTATGAAAGCCATTCTATCAGTATAATGCAACATTAGCAGCTGAGGTGAATTATGAGATCATACAGCAGCTGAGGTGTGTATAATGAGGTTCTTCATCAGGTGAGGTTTGTGTATAATGAGGTTCTGCATCAGCTGAGATGTGTATAATGAGGTTTTACCAGACATTTTACTGGGAAAGAATGGTAGAGACTGTGTAAAGTGTTGTTCAATAATGTCTCATTTGTGTCCAAATCAGTCCATGACCTAAAGGACAAAAGCTGCCATTTCTACGAATTGCACCTGCAGACGGTCCATACTACAAATTGCAAGGAGAATATGTACATAATAACAGTACAGGTACATGGGAATGTTCTTGGAGAGATGTATTATACTGGAACAGAGAGATAAGAGGTGAAGAACCTGCTGTGTGGTCCGGTGATGTTACAAATTATATGACTAAAGGCTGCTTTACACACAACGATATCGCTAGCGATCTCGTTAGCGATGTGACACGCCAGATCGCAGATACGATTTGCCTAGATCGCACATGTGATCGGCGTTACAAAAAACGACCTATGTGTGATCTCGACAAATCGTATCTGTGATCTGGCGTGTCACATCGCTAACGAGATCGCTAGCGATATCGTTGTGTGTAAAGCAGCCTTAAGGCCTAAGACACACGGCATGAAAATCGGAGCGAGTGGAATGCGATAAAACATAGCATTCCACTCGGACCAATATTAACCTATGTGCCAGCACCCATGAGCGATTATTTTCTCAGCCCTAATCGGACGGAGAAAATAGTTGCAGCATGCTGTGGGTGCAATGCAAGTCTGTTTCTCTCACACCCATTCAAGTCTATGGAGCAAGAGAAACATCACACTGCACTCGCAGGACATTGGTGCAGAGCGAGAATGGGAATAGCCGGCAAAGGAGGAGAGAGGGAGATAAATCCCTCCCTCTCCTCTTCAGCGTCGGCCCTACCCTCTTCAGTGCTGGCCCGCCCCTCCTCAGAGTTGGCCCGCCCCCGCAGCTGTTGGTCCGATCGCAAGATCAGACCTCAGTCGCAGTGACACTCGACTCCCGCTGTGCTGCCAGCGTGAGCCGAGTGTCATGCGAGGATCGCAGTAGTCACCAGCCTAAAAGGGAAAGTTGGGAGATCCAAAACAGAAATTCTAGTAAACACGTCTTTTTGGAAAAATGTTGGATCCGTGACGCCCCTGGACTATCATGTCGTCACAGGGTATTGCACTATCTGCCCTCCTGTGCAATATCCACCTCCTTCTTGGTTATGGGTCCCCAACTACATGGTGTTGCCTACATCAGCTAATTAAATCCTACGTACACTCTGCACCACAACCACCAGACACACCAGTGGACTGCCGGAGTGGAATAGGGTCGCCCACTTGGGGGGTTGGTTAGAGGAGGACAGGAGTGTCAGGAGTGGAGAGAGGTGTGTTGGAAGTGAAGGAGAGAGGAGGTCAGGAGCCGGGCTCCTAGGAAACTATCTAGGTAGCAGACGGTGGTCTGGGCTAGGGGATCATGGCAAGGGGCACGGAACTGTCGAGGAGGATAGCCGGCGGCCTTGCACCATCACCGGGCTGGGACCAGGACAAGACGGGGTACATGGACCCTAGGTCAGGGAGTAGCTTCAGGCAACTTGGCAATTTACCCGACGAGAATGGAGCCTTCAAGATCCGCTCTCCACCCGCTCCAAAATCGGGGTACTAGCGCAACGAGTGGGATAGCACTTTCCACTAAAACAGAAAATCCCAAGCGTGAACCCTGAGAGCAAGCTCCCACACTTAGCCACAGTGGGGAGCGGGAGCTGGCAAGTTCCATACTACCGGGACCAACAGAGAAGTAAACTTAGTGCCAGGAGGCAGGTCACGGATCGCCAGGCAGCACCATTGGGGACGGGACCCGAACTAGCTCCCCTCAGCGGCAACGGTATCCAGAACTTTGGTTTATCCAGTTGTTGGTGTCAGCTTAATGGACTGAGTACGCAAGTGACCCCCTTCGCACCCAACGACACTCCCCCCTCGCCATTACCGAGTCCCGGGGCATCCCCCTACCCATGGAGGGTTCTAACACCTGGCTGCCCCATTCCATCACCCCCGGGTACTCCCAACTGCAGTGGTGGTACTCCAAATTACTACATACCACGGGTGGCGTCACGAACTCTAACACAATCCCATGTAAATACCCCCTTCATTTGAGTGGCCGCACGACCCCGGGTCCGGAGACCCCTCGAGCCACCGCGGATCCTGATCCGAGCAGCTTGGCTTCTGGCATGGGGGCGGCACAGATCCTCCTTTACTTTCTATTTCTGAAAGAGTTGAAGATTGGGTAAAAACTTGGTATTTTCAGATTACCCAAGAACCCGTCTGAGTTCAGGTATCTGTAGCTTTTGCAGTAACAAATACCATAACTCCAGAGGTAAGGGTTACACCACAGACAGAGCCTTATAATAATAAAGCTACCGAAATGACAGCTATATTTAGTGCTTACCTTGGCTTCTGACAGGGATGGACTGTCTCCCGATTTCTCATTTTGACCGTCTTCTTTTTGGGGTTTGCTGAAATTTATACCAAAACCGATTGATTAGAAATCTCACGCACATAGTTACACATCAGCAAAGGAGCAAACTCCAATTCTCACCATTGGAAGAAGCAGAACCTATTACACACTATATTGACAAAGAAGGGAATTTTGTTTACTTACCGTAAATTCCTTTTCTTCTAGCTCTAATTGGGAGACCCAGACAATTGGGTGTATAGCTACTGCCTCCGGAGGCCACACAAAGTATTACACTTAAAAGTGTAAGGCCCCTCCCCTACTGCCTATACACCCCCCGTGGGATCACGGGCTCCTCAGTTTTAGTGCAAAAGCAAGAAGGAGGAAAGCCAATAAACTGGTTTAAGCAAATTCAATCCGAAGGAATATCGGAGAACTGAAACCATTCAACATGAACAACATGTGTATACAAAAAAACAGGGGCGGGTGCTGGGTCTCCCAATTAGAGCTAGAAGAAAAGGAATTTACGGTAAGTAAACAAAATTCCCTTCTTCTTTGTCGCTCTATTGGGAGACCCAGACAATTGGGATGTCCAAAAGCAATCCCTGGGTGGGTAAAATAATACCTCGTGATAGGGCCATAAAAACGGCCCTTTTCTACAGGTGAGCAATCGCCGCCTGAAGGACTTGTCTACCTAGGCTGGCGTCCGCCGAAGCATAGGTATGCACCTGATAATGCTTGGTAAAAGTGTGCAGACTCGACCAGGTAGCCGCCTGGCACACTTGCTGAGCCGTAGCCTGGTGCCGTAATGCCCAGGACGCACCCACGGCTCTGGTAGAATGGGCCTTCAGCCCTGAGGGAACCGGAAGCCCCGCAGAACGGTAGCCTTCAAGAATTGGTTCCTTGATCCACCGAGCCAGGGTGGATTTGGAAGCCTGCGACCCTTTACGCTGGCCGGCGACAAGGACAAAGAGTGCATCCGAGCGGCGCAGGGGCGCCGTACGAGAAATGTAGATTCTGAGTGCTCTCACCAGATCCAACAAATGCAAATCCTTTTCACATTGATGAACTGGACGAGGACACAAAGAAGGTAAGGAGATATCCTGATTGAGATGAAAGGGGGATACCACCTTAGGGAGAAACTCCGGAATCGGGCGCAGAACCACCTTGTCCTGGTGAAACACCAGGAAGGGAGATTTGCATGACAGCGCTGCTAGCTCGGACACTCTCCGAAGAGACGTGACCGCTACTAGAAAGGCCACTTTCTGTGAAAGGCGAGACAGGGAAACATCCCTCAAAGGCTCGAAAGGCGGCTTCTGGAGAGCAATTAGAACCCTGTTCAGATCCCAGATCCCAGGGCTTGTAAGGAGGGACGATATGACAAACCCCTTGCAGGAACGTGCGTACCTGAGGAAGTCGTGCTAGGCGCTTCTGAAAAAATACAGATAGCGCAGAGACTTGTCCTTTAAGGGAGCCGAGCGACAGACCTTTTTCCAACCCGGATTGCAGGAAGGAAAGAAACGTAGGCAAAGCAAATGGCCAGGGGGAAACTTCCTGAGCAGAGCACCAAGTTAAGAATATCTTCCACGTCCTGTGGTAGATCTTGGCAGAGGATAGTTTCCTAGCCTGTCTCATGGTGGCAATGACCTCTTGAGATAATCCTGAAGACGCTAGGATCCAGGACTCAATGGCCACACAGTCAGGCTCAGGGCCGCAGAATTCTGATGGAAAAACGGCCCTTGAGACAGCAAGTCTGGCCGGTCTGGTATTGCCCACGGTTGTCCTACCGTGAGATGCCACAGATCCGGGTACCACGACCTCCTTGGCCAGTCTGGAGCGACGAGGATGGCGCGGCGGCAGTCGGACCTGATCTTGCGTAGCACTCTGGGCAACAGCGCCAGAGGTGGGAACACATAAGGCAGCCGGAACTGCGACCAATCTTGAACTAAGGCGTCCGCCGCCAGAGCTCTGAGATCGTGAGACCGTGCCATGAAGGCCGGGACCTTGTTGTTGTGCCGGGACGCCATTAGGTCGACGTCCGGCCTCCCCCAGCGGCGACAAATTTCCTGAAACACGTCCGGGTGAAGAGACCATTCCCCTGCGTCCATACCCTGGCGACTGAGGAAGTCTGCTTCCCAGTTTTCTACGCCCGGGATGTGAACTGCGGATATGGTGGATGCCGTGTCTTCCACCCACGTCAGAATCCGCCGGACTTCCTGGAAGGCTTGCCGACTGCGTGTCCCTCCTTGGTGGTTGATGTATGCCACCGCTGTGGAGTTGTCCGACTGAATTCGGATCTGCTTGCCTTCTAGCCACTGCTGGAAGGCTTGTAGGGCAAGATACACTGCTCTGATTTCCAGAACATTGATCTGAAGGGTGGACTCTTGCTGAGTCCACGTACCTTGAGCCCTGTGGTGGAGAAAAACTGCTCCCCACCCTGATAGACTCGCGTCCGTTGTGACCACCGCCCAGGATGGGGGTAGGAAAGACTTTCCTATTGACAATGAGGTGGGAAGAAGCCACCACTGAAGAGAATCCTTGGCCGCCTGAGAAAGGGAGACGTTCCTGTCTAGGGACTTCGACTTCCCGTCCCATTGGCGGAGAATGTCCCATTGTAATGGACGCAGATGAAACTGCGTGAAAGGGACTGCCTCCATTGCTGCTACCATCTTCCCCAAGAAGTGCATGAGGCGTCTCAAGGGATGCGACTGGCCCTGAAGGAGAGATTGCACCCCTGTCTGTAGTGAACGCTGTTTGTCCAGCGGAAGCATCACTATCGCTGATAGAGTATGAAACTCCATGCCAAGGTATGTTATCGATTGGGTTGGGGTCAGATTTGACTTTGAAAAGTTGATGATCCACCCGAAACTCTGGAGAGTCTCCAGCGCAACGTTCAGGCTGTGTTGGCATGCCTCTTGAGAGGGTGCCTTGACAAGTAGATCGTCCAAGTAAGGGATCACAGAGTGACCCTGAGAGTGCAGGACTGCTACTACTGCTGCCATGACCTTGGTGAAGACCCTTGGGGCTGTCGCCAGACCGAAAGGCAGGGCTACGAACTGAAGGTGTTCGTCTCCTATAACGAAGCGTAGAAAACGCTGGTGTTCTGGAGCAATCGGCACGTGGAGATAAGCATCCTTGATGTCTATTGATGCTAGGAAATCTCCTTGAGACATTGAGGCGATGACGGAGCGGAGGGATTCCATCCGGAACCGCCTGGTTTTCACATGCTTGTTGAGCAGTTTTAGGTCCAGAACAGGACGGAAAGACCCGTCCTTTTTTGGCACCACAAACAAATTGGAGTAAAAACCGTGACCTTGCTCCTGAAGAGGAACAGGGATCACCACTCCTTCTGCCTTTAAAGAGCACACCGCCTGCAGAAGAGCATTGGCTCAGCCGGGAGGCGGAGAAGTTCTGAAGAATCGAGTTGGAGGACGAGAACTGAACTCTATCCTGTACCCGTGAGACAGAATGTCTCTCACCCAACGGTCCTTGACATGTGGCAGCCAAATGTCGCCAAAGCGGGAGAGCCTGCCACCGACCGAGGATGCGGAGAGAGGAGGCCGAAAGTCATGAGGAAGCCGCTTTGGTAGCGGTTCCTCCGGCTGCTTTCTTTGGGCGTGACTGGGCCCGCCAAGAATCTGAGCTCCTCTCATCCTTTTGAGTCCTTTTGGACGAGGAGAATTGGGACCTGCCCGAGCCTCGAAAGGACCGAAACCTCGACTGTCCCTTCCTCTGTTGGGGTTTATTTGGTCTGGGCTGAGGTAAGGATGAATCCTTACCCTTGGACTGTTTAATGATTTCATCCAATCTCTCACCAAACAGTCTGTCACCAGAAAATGGCAAACTGGTTAAGCACTTCTTGGAAGCAGAATCTGCCTTCCATTCCCTTAACCACAATGCTCTGCGTAAAACCACGGAGTTGGCGGACGCCACTGCCGTACGGCTTGTAGAGTCCAGGACAGCATTAATAGCGTAAGACGCAAATGCAGACATTTGAGAGGTTAAGGACGCTACTTGCGGAACAGATGTACGTGTGACAGTGTCAATCTGCGCCAAACCAGCTGAAATAGCTTGGAGTGCCCATACGGCTGCGAATGCTGGAGCAAACGACGCGCCGATAGCTTCATAGATGGATTTCAACCAGAGCTCCATCTGTCTGTCAGTGGCGTCTTTAAGTGAAGCCCCATCTTCCACTGCAACTATGGATCTAGCCGCAAGCCTGGAGATTGGGGGATCCACCTTTGGACACTGGGTCCAGCCTTTGACCACGTCAGGGGGAAAGGGATAACGTGTATCCTTAAGACGTTTGGAGAAACGCTTATCTGGATAAGCGTGGTGTTTCTGGACTGACTCTCTAAAGTCAGAGTGGTCCAGAAAAGTACTCAATTTACGCTTAGGATACCTGAAATGGAATTTCTCCTGCTGTGAAGCTGACTCCTCCACTGGAGGAGCTGTGGGAGAAATATCCAACATTTTATTGATGGACGCTATGAGATCGTTCACCATTGCGTCCCCATCAGGTGTATCCAGATTGAGAGCGGTCTCAGGATCAGAATCCTGATCAGCAACCTCTGTCTCATCAAACAGAGAGCCTTCCTGCTGGGACCCTGACCAGTGTGATGAAGTCGAGGGTCGCTCATAGCGAGCTCGCTTAGGCTGTCTGGGACTGTCGTCCGTGTCAGAGCCATCACCCCGGGATGCATGGGACCCCCCCGGAGCACGGATGTGTTCCAAAAGAGGGGAACCAGGGAGCATTGAATCAACAGTGCCCATGGTCTGAGTTACCGGTCTGGACTGCAAAGTCTCAAGGATTTTAGACATAGTCACCGACAGTCTATCAGCAAAAACTGCAAACTCCGTCCCTGTCACCTGGACAGTGTTCACAGGTGGTTCTCCTTGGGCCACCTCTAGCAGAGGCCCCGGCAGAGCAAGTGCTACAGGGGCCGAACATTGCACACAATGGGGGTCAGTGGCACCTGCCGGTAGAACAGCCTTACATGCGGTACAAGTAGCATAGAAAGCCTGTGTCTTGGCCCCTTTGCTTTTTGCGGACGACATGCTGTTGTCTAGCAATCTAGGAGGGTATATAGCCAAGAATAGCGACCGTACAATGCAATGTATCATACAAGCATAAAGTACAAATGAACACTGCTGCACTAGTGGGGTGAGCCCTCGAGGGCTGCTTACCGCCCGCTGAAAAGCGGGTGTGTGACCGCCAGAATCCCGTGCCTGGGTCTCCCAGAGCTCGTGTCCCTTCTCCACTCAGACTGCAAACAGGAATGGCTGCCGGCGTCCTGTGAAGAGGGGCGGGCCGTGGGCGTGCCCCAGACAAAGTGCGGGAAACTAGCGTCCCACTGTGCCTAGTGAGGGGGGTTGGAGTATGCTAAGCAGACTCCAGCCCTCGGCGCTGACGTTCTGACCAGCGTCCCGCCCTTCCCCTGACTGGCAGGCCTGGGGGCGGGAACGAAACGGAACTAGGCCGCAAAAGCCGGGGACTCGATTTATAAGCGCGGCCGTCGTATAAGCACGGCCAGCGCGGAAGTCCCCGGCGCACCACACGTCCCAGCCGCGCCGCAGTGTAAAAAACCGCCAGCCGCGGCCGGCGCGGCAGTTCCTAATACAGAAACTCACTCAGCAAAGCTGCAGTGAGTAAAGCACCAGCGCGCCGCGCTGCTGTCCCCGGCGCACTAACACACCCAGCAATGCTGGTGTGTGTGCGCGATCTGTACGGGGACCCAGAGTACCTTAATGTAGCAGGGCCCTGTCCCTGACGATACTCAGCTCCATGTCCAGCAGATTCCCAGGGGTTGTGGACGGAGCACGGTCTCCTGTACTTGGAGACCGATAGGATCCCACTTCACCCAGAGCCCTAAGGGGATGGGGAAGGAAAGCAGCATGTCGGCTCCAGCCTCCGTACCCGCAATGGGTACCTCAACCTTAACAAACACCGCCAACAAAAGTGGGGTGAGAAGGGAGCATGCTGGGGGCCCTAGTATGGGCCCTCTTTTCTTCCATCCGACAAAGTCAGCAGCTGCTGCTGACTAAACAGTGGAGCTATGCGTGGATGTTAGCCTCCTTCGCACAAAGCATGAAAACTGAGGAGCCCGTGATCCCACGGGGGGTGTATAGGCAGTAGGGGAGGGGCCTTACACTTTTAAGTGTAATACTTTGTGTGGCCTCCGGAGGCAGTAGCTATACACCCAATTGTCTGGGTCTCCCAATAGAGCGACAAAGAAAAAGAGAATTTTGTTTACTTACCGTAAATTCTTTTTCTTATAGTTCCGACATGGGAGACCCAGACCATGGGTGTATAGCTTCTGCCTCCGGAGGACACACAAAGTACTACACTCAAACGTGTAGCTCCTCCCTCCGGGCTATATACACCCCCTGGATGACAATCTAACCAGTTCAGTGCAAAAGCTGAAGGAGGACATCCACCCATAAGTAGAGATAGAGTAAAACTCGGAAAAACCGGAACCTCTGTCTACAACAACAGCCGGTGAAACACACGGAACAAGAACTGCCAACAGGCAACAGGGAGGGTGCTGGGTCTCCCATGTCGGAACTATAAGAAAAAGAATTTACGGTAAGTAAACAAAATTCTCTTTTTCTTCATCGTTCCTTATGGGAGACCCAGACCATGGGACGTCTCAAAGCAGTCCATGGGTGGGAAATAAACCAAACTGAGAAGTAGGCAAAACCTAACTTCACAAATGGGCGACAGCCGCCTGAAGGATGCGTCTGCCCAAACTCGCATCTGCCGAAGCATGAGCATGCACTTGGTAGTGCTTCGAAAAGGTGTGCAGACTAGACCAAGTGGCAGCCTGACAAACCTGCTGAGCCGTAGCCTGGTGCCTGAAAGCCCAGGAGGCACCGACAGCTCTGGTCGAGTGCGCCTTAATCCCTGGCGGTGGGGGCACCTGAGAACACTGGTAGGCATCGGAGATGGCCGACCTAATCCAATGAGCTAGGGTCGGTTTAGAAGCCGAGAGACCCTTGCGCTGACCCGTGGTTAGCACAAAAAGTGAGGTGCACCACCTAAAAGCGGCGGTGCGTGACACATAGATTCGGAGCGCCCGCACCAAATCCAAGGTATGCAACGCCTTCTCAAAGCGATGCACAGGGGCCGGACAAAGGGAAGGCAACTAAATGTCCTGGTTAAGGTGGAAAGAAGACACCACCTTAGGGAGAAAATCCGGAGTCGGACGGAGAACCACCTTGTCTTGGTGAAACACTAAAAAAGGTGACTCCGAAGAGAGCGCAGCCAAATCAGAGACTCTCCTGAGAGAAGTTATGGCTACTAGAAAAACCACTTTCTGTGAAAGTCTAAACAAAGGAACCTCCCTAAGAGGCTCAAAGGGGGGTTTCTGTAAGGCCGTGAGGACCAGATTAAGATCCCAGGGATCCAAAGGCCGCCGGTAAGGAGGAATGAGGTGAGATGCGCCCTGCATGAAGGTGCGCACCTGAGCCAGTCGGGCGATACGCCGCTGGAATAATACCGACAGAGCCGACACCTGTCCCTTGAGGGAATTGAGGGACAGTCCTAGCTGCAGACCGGACTGTAGAAAGGACAGGATGGTCGGCAAGGAGAACGGCCAAGGAGCATGGCCGGAAAAGCGACACCAGGACAGGAAAATCTTCCAAGTCCTGTGGTAAATCTTGGCCGAGGAAGACTTCCGAGCCTGAGTCATAGTGGAGATGACCTCAGAAGGAATGCCTGAAGCCGTCAGGATCCAGGACTCAAGAGCCACGCCGTCAATCTGAGAGCCGCAGAATTCTGGCGGAAAAACGGACCTTGAGAGAGAAGGTCTGGGCGGTCCGGGAGATGCCACGGCATTTCTACGGACAGACGGAGCAGGTCTGGGTACCAAGCTCGCCTGGGCCAGTCTGGAGCAATGATTATGACCCGACGGCCCTCCATTCTGATCTTGCGCAGAACCCTGGGCAAGAGCGCTAGAGGAGGAAACACATAGGCCAGACGGAACTGGGACCAATCTTGAACCAGCGCGTCCGCTGCGAAGGCCTGAGGATCGTGGGAGCGAGCCACGTAAACCGGAACCTTGTTGTTGTGCCGGGATGCCATTAGATCCACTTCCGGAGTGCCCCACTTGCGGCAGATTGACCTGAACACTGCCGGATGCAGGGCCCACTCGCCGCTGTCCACGGTTTGACGGCTGAGATAATCGGCCTCCCAGTTTTCTACGCCTGGGATGTGGACTGCGGATATGGTGGACTTGGAGTCCTCCGTCCACTGAAGGATTCGTTGAACCTCCAACATCGCCAGGCGGCTGCGAGTCCCGCCCTGGTGATTGATGTAGGCAACCGCTGTCGCGTTGTCCGACTGGACTCGAATGTGCTTGCCCGCCAACAGGTGGTGAAAGGCTACGAGAGCTAGAAGAACAGCCCTGATTTCCAGCACATTGATCGAGAGGGCTGATTCGGACGGAGTCCAAGTGCCCTGTGCTCGGTGGTGGAGAAATACTGCTCCCCAGCCGGAGAGGCTGGCATCCGTGGTGAGGATCACCCAGGACGGAGTCAGGAAGGAGCGTCCCTGTGACAGAGAGAGGGGCCGAAGCCACCACTGAAGAGAGCTCCTGGTCTGCGGCGACAGAGCCACTAGCCTGTGCAAGGAAGAGGTCCGCTTGTCCCAACAGCGGAGAATGTCCAGCTGCAGGGGACGCAGATGGAACTGGGCAAAGGGAACCGCTTCCATTGACGCCACCATCTGACCCAGCACCTGCATGAGGTGCCTGATGGAATGACGGCGGGGCTTCAACAGAGAGCGCACCGCCAGATGAAGGGACTGCTGTTTGACTAAGGGCAGCTTCACAAGTGCCGGCAGAGTCTCGAATTGCATCCCTAGGTACGTAAGTTCCTGGGTCGGGGTCAAAGTGGACTTGGGCAGATTGACAAGCCACCCGAATTGAACAAGCGTGTCGAGAGTGAGCGAGACGCTCCGCTGGCAGTCTGCACTGCATGAGGCCTTGACTAGAAGGTCGTCCAGGTAGGGGATTACTGCCAACCCCTGGAGATGCAGGACCGCAACCACTGCTGCCATGACCTTGGTGAAAACACGAGGGGCCGTGGCTAACCCGAAGGGGAGAGCCACGAATTGGAAATGTTCCTCTCCGACTGCAAAGCGTAGCCAACGTTGGTGTGAAACCGCAATAGGCACATGCAGATAGGCATCTCTGATGTCGATGGATGCTAGAAAATCTCCTTGGGTCATTGAGGCAATGACTGATCTCAGAGATTCCATGCGAAAGCGCCGCACCTGAACATGCTTGTTGAGAAGCTTGAGATCCAGGATGGGCCGGAAGGAACCGTCCTTCTTGGGGACTAGGAAGAGGTTTGAGTAGAAACCTCTGAACCGTTCCCGGGCGGGAACCGGAACAATTACACCGTTGGCCTGCAAGGATGCCACGGCCTGTGAGAAGGCGGCGGCTTTGGAGCAGGGGGGAATGGACAGAAAAAATCTGTTTGGCGGGCTGGAAGAAAATTCTATCCTGTAGCCGTGGGAGATGATATCCCGCACCCACTGATCGGAGACGTGCTGAAACCACACGTCGCCAAAGAGGGAGAGCCTGCCACCGACCAAGGACGTTGCTGGCGCAGCCAGATAGTCAAGAGGAGGCTGCCTTAGTGGCAGCGGCTCCTCCGTTCTTCTGAGGACGCGGCTTCGCGCGCCAGTTGGGTTTACGATCCTTGGCTGAGTTAGTGGACGAGGCTGAGGGCTTAGAGGACGACCAGTTAGAGGAACGAAAGGAACGAAACCTCGACTGGTTCCTGCCCTGGACAGGTTTCCTGGTTTTAGTTTGTGGCAAGGAAGTACTCTTCCCGCCAGTAGCTTCCTTAATAATTTCATCCAGTTGTTCACCGAACAGCCGGGACCCAGCAAAGGGGAGCCCAGCAAGGTACTTCTTAGAAGAAGCGTCTGCTTTCCACTCTCGAAGCCACAAAATCCTGCGGATCGCGAGAGAATTAGCGGAAGCCACCGCCGTGCGGTGAGAAGCCTCCAGAATGGCAGACATGGCGTAGGACGAAAAAGCCGAAGCCTGGGAAGTTAAGGCAACCATCTCGGGTATAGAGTCCCTGGCGAGGGAATGTATCTCCGCCAGAGAGGCAGAGACTGCCTTAAGAGCCCACACTGCTGCAAAAGACGGGGAGAACGAGGCTCCTGCCGCCTCATATACAGATTTGGCCAGAAGGTCAACCTGGCGGTCAGTGGGATCCTTAAGAGAGGTGCCATCGGCCACAGATACGACTGTCCGGGCTGAGATTCTAGACACCGGAGGGTCTACCTTTGGGGACTGAGCCCACTCCTTAACCACCTCTGGTGGAAAGGGAAAACGGTCATCAGAACTACGCTTTGGGAAGCGTTTGTCAGGACAGGCCCTGGGCTTGGTAACAGTGGCCTGAAAACTGGAGTGGTTAAAAAACGTACTCCTAGCTCTCTTAGGAGAGGTAAACTGGTGTATTTCTACCAGAGAGGCTTGTTCCTCTGACACTGGGGGACTGAGGTTCAGTACGGAGTTAATGGATGCAATCAAGTCACTAACATCCGCATCACCCTCAGATAAGTCAATGGGGTACATAGAGGTAGCGTCTGAGCCCACAGTAAAAGTATCCTCCTCGCCCTGCAATTCAGCTCGTGAATCAGAGCCGTGGGACGAGGAAGGAGAAGGGTTCCTGCGTCTCCGTTTAGGAGGACGGGGTCCTAAAACATGCTCTGAGAGCTCTGCAGAGCTCGGAGCAGCAGAGGCGCCCTGAGAAGGGGGCTGATTCATGGTCAGCAGAGTCCGGGACAGCTGTACCATGGAGTCGGCAAAAGACTGGGAGATAGCTCTGGAAAAAGATGCTACCCAAGCCGGGGGTTCAGCCACCGGGGCCGGAGCAGCCGGAGGGACCCCTGAAGAGGCTCCAGGCTGAGGCACCACCATGTTAGAGCAGGCATCACAGTGTGGATAAGTGCTCGGTTCTTGCAGAATGAGCTTACATGCAGTCATATAGCGTACAGCTTAGCAGACTTGCTCCTAGTGACAGACATGCTGCTGAGGTGGAGGCTCTGCAGTAAAGAATACACTCCTGTAGAATGACCCCCTGAGAGTGTATAATAAAGCCCACAACCAGAGGTTGTGGCTTACCAGACCGTGTGTGCCCTCCGGATTCCACAGCTCGGACCCCCAGTGAAGCGCTTTCCAGGATGCAGCAGCTGCAGCAGCCAGCGCCGATCAGTGTGAGAACGCTGATAAAATGGAGCTGGAGTGAGGAGGGGGGGCGGGGATTAGCCCAAGAGCGGGAAACCGGAGGGCCAAGGAGAGATACAGGGGAGGGAAACATCTCCTCAGAGAGGAGTGTCCTCCCCTCTGCTGAACGGCCGGTGGGCGGAGCCACACTGTTCCCCTGCATGAATGACATGCAGGGGAAGCTGAAACCGAAACTAGGCCGCAACTGAAGCCGGGGCCTAGATTTTTACATGCGGCCGACGAGCAGGCACCCTCGGCGCGGTTCTCAGGAAAAACCCAGAGAACCGGCCGGAATTTACAGCAAAGTCAAAAGACACACTCTCCCCATAATAAATGTACCCGGGACCCCTGAGAAACGTCTCAATACTTAGCTTTTGAGACGCAGGGCCATGTCCCTGGGGGGGGTTAAGCGCTCCGTCCGGCAGAATCCTGACAGGGCTGCGGATGGAGACCGGTCTCCTGCAAAGCAGAGAGGACCGTGATGGCTCCCACTTCAAGCCAGAGCCTCAGAGGATGGTGAAGGAGCGCGGCATGTGAAGGCTCCAGCCTTGTAAAGTCAACCTTAACAGCACCGCCGACACAGTGGGGTGAGAAGGGACATGCCGGGAGTCCAGACTGGACCCGCTTTTCTTCCATATCTTTGAAATCAAAAATCTTAAAAATTAAAAATCAGAGAATGCATGTGTGTGTGTGACCTCCTGAAACACAAAGCATTGAACTGGTTAGATTGTCATCCAGGGGGTGTATATAGCCCGGAGGGAGGAGCTACACGTTTGAGTGTAGTACTTTGTGTGTCCTCCGGAGGCAGAAGCTATACACCCATGGTCTGGGTCTCCCATAAGGAACGATGAAGAAAGTATCGTGATGTCTACACATTACATTGGAAGGAGCTTTTATGACATTTCATTCTAAATCCATGGTCATTTCGCTTTGCTGATATTGCAGCTTACACTCTTTTGGAAGGCTTTCTAACGAATTCTGAGGTATTTTTATGCAGACTTTGTTGATTTATCAGGTCAGCCACTGATGATGGACGAGAGGACCTGGTTTGCAATCTCTAGTTCAGGCCAAAAGGCGTTTGATGGGGTTGAGGTTAGGACTCTTTGAGGGCCAGTCAAGTTATTCAACACCAAACCAGGTCAGTTTTGCCATTCATGAAATGACTTGTGACAACATATTACAGCACCATGATCAGTGACCAGTAAGCTCTTTAGAATTTGTTATTGTTTCACAAATATTTGCAGAACAGATTGCATGTTTAGAGGCTGGAATTTATATACCTGTGGCAGTGGGACCATATAAAAGACCTGAATTTAATGATTTAGAGTTGAGCACCAATACTTGTGTACGGTGTACATCAGATTGCTTTGACTATGGACAGGACATTTGTGGCGTAACAATCCCTGAGCATGAGGTTGTAATGACGCAGACATAGAACTTTTTCCCAGAATACTGTCATTTTTTTTCCTCTCCTACTGGGAGCCATAACTTTTTTAGTATTAGAAGCAAGAGGGCTTGCTATTTTTGCATGACACCATTTATTTTACCAAATAAGTGGAAATGGTGAAAAAAAAAACGCCAGTAATGTCACTTTAATTTTTTACTTGTTTGTAATAGCACTGGTCACTTTTTGGTTATCTGGTAGCGATCTTTTAACTTTTTCTAAGAGTCATGATTATGGGATGTCAAATTTATATATTTATTTTTTAATTTACTGCTCAAAAAATTTTTACAAAAACAATTTGGCTTCTGTCGCCATATTCTGCAAGTCATGTTTTGTTAAAAAAAAAAAGGTGGGTGTAGAGTCAATATGCGATCATATTGATAGTGAGCCGTTACAGCAGACGAATGCCTTGACATCCATCCTGACTGTGGCCAAAATCAGGCACATACCTCTGGAGGGTATGCCGTCAGTGAGCACAAACACAGTGTGAACCTTGCCTTACAGTTGTCTCTGATCACACCAGTTTAACCTTTTCATGAATTAGGAGCATCTGACTCTTCATGCCCCCTAATTAGACCAGTGTGAACGCCATTCTAGATGAATCGCAACCAAAATATCTTAAAGTGTACCTCCAGTTCCAAATGAAAAACAGTTCCAATGCAAGACTTTGCTGTATACCGTATTTTTCGTTTTATAAGACGCACCAGATTATAAGATGCATCCCAAATTTGGAGGGAAAAAACCCCATATGGTGTCCGTTTTATAATTCGATGGTGTCTTACCAAGGAGGAGAGCGGCAGAGGAGCAGGGATCACAGGTGACAGGGGTGATACTGGAGTCCTTTGATGCTGTGAGTGGTACAGAGGGGACCCACTGCGGGCGCTGCTCTGTGTGGAGGATAAGGCACTGGCCATTATGAAGATGGCGGTGAGGGCCTCAAATAATGGTGGCCGGAGTCGTCGCATGTGACGCACAAACCGGGGCCGTGGGGCACTGTTACCAGGCCACGTTTCTGCTGCTGGGACGCCACGGTGGCAAGGCCCGGTTCCATGACCCCGGCGGTGTCATTTAATAAAGATGAAAGAGATGATGATGAATGATGGGGATGGTAGTTCGTGATGGCACCTGTGGTATTCGGCCAGAGATAGCCGACGCTGCGGATGGGACCCCGGGGTCAGTTGGTGATGTAGCTTTATTGGTATAGCTGTCCACAGGTAGAGCTGGGCCCTGGGGCGAATGGTGGTGGTAGTAGTCTATGATGGTGGTGGTTTGCAGAGCCGGAGGCGCAGGTGAATAACGGAGCGACACAGGAATGCAGTCTCAAGATGTTTACTCACTGTAGCAGGTTCCAAGGTAACACTACTAGCCAGTGATCGCCTTTAGAGTGCTGGGTATCACTGTGAAGGGCTCCAGCCGATCTCGGGTAGTTCGGAGGTCGAGTCCGGAGCAATTCTTTATTTGTCCCTTTCCTGGTCGCCTTCCTGTGCTTGCTTCTCCCTCCTGCTTTTGCGCCTTCGTACACAGAGCCCTGTGCCAGTGCCCGCGAGCCCTTTTGGGCGGTGTGAAGCTCTATCCCTTGGCCCTGTAAAGTCACCTTCCAGTGAACTCGTGTATGGATGTGGCCTATGTGCTTGCAGTCACCTCAGCCGTTGGTTTTACTAGCGGAGTACGTAGGTTCTTCTCCTGTAGCCTAGGGACCAGTCCCCGATATGCGGCCAAGTTCCTCCACTTGGTTGCTGTATGTGGAACATGGCCACAGGTGGCTGGTGCACTTCCCGTGGTCCCTGGGACCCCTTCTGTCTGGCCCTGGGTCGAGGTGAACCAGCTCCAGACCAAAGGTCTCTTCACTCCTCTACTTCTCCTTCCCTCTCCACACTCACATTCCTGTTCCCACTTTACTACTGTTTTCCCACTCCTAAGACTCCACCCTTTCAGCCTGGCTTCAGGTACAGCACTCCCTTGCCATTTCTGATGAGGTGTTGCTGAATCAGGGTGTTGTGCTTTTGTGTGAACCAGTGGATGACCTCCTTCATACTCAAGATGGAATACCACACCTCTGGATGAGGTGCAGTACCTCTGTGGCGACTGAAGCCTCAGTGGTGCCACACATGCGCAGATGAAAGATTAAGCCGAGAGCTCCATCTGCGCATGCGCCGACTTTAGGCGCCATTATTTAAAGCGCTCACCGCCATATTCAGAATGGCCCGTGCCTCATTGCCTGCCGCACAGAGCCGAGACGCACAGAGCTGAGCAGCCCCACACAGAGCAGAGCCGCCGAGCCCCGCCTCATACCAACTCATTTGGTATCACAGAGTTCAGAAATGCCCAGTCTATCAAAATATAAAATGAACTAATATGATCGGTAGACGGCGTAGCCGTAAAAAAAAATTACAACCGGCAAAGTTAAGTTTTTTGGTCTTCGCAAATTTTGAGCAAAATGCAATACCAGGGAGTCAAAACGTAGCGTCTGCGCAAAAATGGTTCGGCTAAAAATGCAAACAAATAAGCTATCAGTGAGCCCCACATCCCGAAAAATGAGAACACTATAAGTTGCAGAAAATGGCGCTGAAAGTGCTCCAATTTTTTGGACAAATCTTTCTTTAACCCCTTATATAAAAGTAAACCTAAACATGTTTGGTATTAACGAACTCATACCAACCTGAAGTATCACACCCACCCATCAGTTTTACCATAAAGTGAACACGGTGAATAAAGCACCCCATAAACCATTGTCCAATCACACTTTTTTGGAATTTTTCCGCACGTGGACATTTTTTGCGGTTTTCCAGTACCATATATGTTAAAACTCATGGTTTCACTTAAAAGACCAATACGTCCCGCAAATAACAAGCCCTCTTATGGCAAGATTGACGGGAAAAATAAAAAAGTTACGACTCTCGGAAAAAGGGGAGCAAAAAACAAAAACGGAAAAATCGTCCAGGGGTTAGGGGGTTAAAGGTGGGAGTCCGTGAGCGCATCAGGGACATTGAGAAAACAAAGACTCTGCATGAGATGGAACACCTAAAATCCCTACCAAAAAATTTCCAATTGTAAAGCAAATTAATTATAAAGGCCATAGATCAGAGGTTAGAGGTGGTAACCTATTTAAGGCCCTTGCGCAACTTGAGTCACTTTATTTATAGATTGGACACAAGGACTCCTATTGGGCTCAATGAGAGCTTTGGCTGCTTTCTTTAATTGGGTATTTTTATGTGGTGTGAGAATGGGACTGTTTGTGTTAAAATTATTTTTAATAGTTTTTTTATCCATAATTTAGAGATCTGTATATGCTAAAGCCATACCTGTGGTGGTCTGCAAATTTTGAGGTACTTCACTCGACCCGCTCATTGACTTAGATGTTGACTTTGATTGGGTATTTTCCCTGAATGAAGTGCCTATGAGAAAATAAGAAAAAAGATTATTATCTAAGAAAAGTGGAGAAAAACATTGTACAACAATTTAATTACAGTTTGGATACAACTAATATTTACTACATTTACTCAATAATTTAGTTTTTTGCATTTCTTGATTTTGCTTGCCTTATGGCATGTCATTTTTAATTTTGAATATCATATTTCTGTTTACACAACTACATAAACACCATGTACTTTTTTGTTTGTCTATTGATTAGTGATGGACAGACCCGGACTGTAAAATTTAGGATCCGAGCGATTTTAAAAATACCCGAGTACCGGACCCGGGCCTGGAGTTCTCAGGGAACTCCGGATAATGATCCGGAACCTTTGGAAATAAAAAATAAATAAAGGGAAATTAAATAAAATAAGATTAAAGCAGGCGCGTTATAACAATAGCAGCCCACAGCCACCCAGGATTGTCACATCCATTATATTTGACAATCCTGGCACTTTACCCGGCTCTTCCCGATTGCACTGGTGCGGTGGCAATCAGGCTAATAAGGGATTAATAACAGCTCACAGCTGCCACTAAGCTCTAGATTAGTAATGGCAGGGTCTATGAAAACCCTACCCCCATCACTAATCTGGAAGTGAAAAGAAATAAACACAAACACAAAATAAGATAAAAACAATACCCTATTTCACTCCTTTATTAACCCCAAAAACACGCAGGTCTGTGGAAATCCACACGAGGGCCCATGACTATTCCAATTGCCTTTCTACACCGCCATAGGAGGCCCCGTAACGCTATCATAGGAAGCCGATGGTTGCCATGGTAGCACAGGGTTATGTGATGACTCCTGTCGCTATCATGACTCACATCCTGTTACAGCCGGCTGGCTTTAAAAGGACAGCAGCATTTCAGCTGATCAGAGCTCTGCCGCTCTGATCAGCAGAAATGAACAAGCGATCAGACGGCTAATCCTTACCCCTAGAGAAACTATTAAAATAAAAAAAGTAAAAAAAAAGTTTTATAGAATTAAAAAAACAACTAAAAGTTTAAATCATTCTCCATTCGCCCCACTAAAAATCAAAGGGTTAAAAAAGTAAAAAATATACACTCATTTGGTATCGCAGAGTTCAGAAATGCCCAGTCTATCAAAATATAAAATGAATCAATTAGATCGGTAGATGGCGTAGCCGTAAAAAAAAATCCAACTGGCAAAGTTACGTTTTTTGGTCTTCGCAAATTTTCAGCAAAATGCAATACCAGGGAGTCAAAACGTAGCATCTGCGCAAAAATGGTACAGCTACAAATGCAAACAAATAAGCCATCAGTGAGCCCCATATCCCGAAAAATGAGAACACTACAAGTTGCAGAAAGTGCTCCAATTTTTTGGACAAACCTTTTTTTAACCCCTTATATAAAAGTAAACCTAAACATGTTTGGTATCAACGAACTCATACCAACCTGAAGTATCACACCCACCCATCAGTTTTACCATACAGTGAACACGGTGAATAAAGTACCCCATAAACCATTGTCCAATCACACTTTTTTGTAATTTTTCCGCACGTGGAAATTTTGTGCTGTTTTCCAGTACCATATATGGTAAAACTCATGGTTTCACTTAAAAGACCAATACGTCCTGCAAAAAACAAGCCTTCTTATAGCAAGATTGACGGGAAAAATAAAAAAGCTACGACTCTCGGAAAGAAGGGAATTTTGTTTACTTACCGTAAATTCCTTTTCTTCTAGCTCCTATTGGGAGACCCAGACAATTGGGTGTATAGCTTCTGCCTCCGGAGGCCACACAAAGTATTACACTTTAAAAAGTGTAACCCCTCCCCTCTGCCTATACACCCTCCCGTGCATCACGGGCTCCTCAGTTTTGGTGCAAAAGCAGGAAGGAGAAAACTTATAAATTGGTCTAAGGTAAATTCAATTCGAAGGATGTTCGGAGAACTGAAAACCATGAACCAAAAGAACAATTCAACATGAACAACATGTGTACACAAAAGAACAAACAGCCCGAAGGGAACAGGGGCGGGTGCTGGGTCTCCCAATAGGAGCTAGAAGAAAAGGAATTTACGGTAAGTAAACAAAATTCCCTTCTTCTTTGTCGCTCCATTGGGAGACCCAGACAATTGGGACGTCCAAAAGCAGTCCCTGGGTGGGTAAAAGAATACCTCGATAAAAAGAGCCGAAAACGACCCCCTCTTACAGGTGGGCAACCGCCGCCTGAAGGACTCGCCTACCTAGACTGGCGTCTGCCGAAGCATAGGTATGCACCTGATAGTGTTTCGTGAAAGTGTGCAGACTAGACCAGGTAGCTGCCTGACACACCTGCTGAGCCGTAGCCCGGTGCCGCAATGCCCAGGACGCACCCACGGCTCTGGTAGAATGGGCTTTCAGCCCCAAAGGAAGCGGAAGCCCAGAAGAACGGTAGGCTTCAAGAATCGGTTCCTTGATCCACCGAGCCAAGGTTGACTTGGAAGCCTGCGAACCCTTACGCTGGCCAGCGACAAGGACAAAGAGCGCATCCGAACGGCGCAGGGGCGCCGTGCGAGACACGTAGAGCCGGAGAGCTCTCACCAGATCTAACGAGTGCAAATCCTTTTCACATTGGTGAACTGGATGAGGGCAAAATGAAGGTAAGGAGATATCCTGATTGAGATGAAAAGGGGATACTACCTTAGGGAGAAATTCCGGGACCGGACGCAGAACCACCTTATCCTGGTGAAAAACCAGGAAGGGGGCTTTGCATGACAGCGCTGCCAGCTCCGACACTCTACGGAGCGATGTAACTGCCACTAGAAATGACACCTTCTGCGAAAGACGTGATAAAGAGACATCCCGCAGCGGCTCGAAAGGTGGTTACTGAAGAGCCGTTAGCACCCTGTTAAGATCCCAGGGTTCCAGCGGACGCTTGTAAGGTGGGACTATGTGGCAAACTCCCTGCAGGAACGTGCGGACCTGCGGAAGCCTGGCTAGACGCTTTTGAAAAAATACGGATAGCGCCGATACTTGTCCCTTGAGAGAGCCGAGAGACAAACCCTTGTCCATTCCGGATTGAAGGAATGAAAGAAAAGTGGGTAAGGCAAAGGGCCAGGGAGAAAAACCCTTATCAGAGCACCAGGATAAGAAGATCCTCCAAGACCTGTGATAGATCTTGGCGGACGTTGGTTTCCTGGCCTGTCTCATAGTGGCAATGACATCTTGAGATAACCCTGAGGACGCTAGGAGCCAGGACTCAATGGCCACACAGTCAGGTTGAGGGCCGCAGAATTCAGATGGAAAAACGGTCCTTGAGACAGCAAGTCTGGGCGGTCTGGGAGCGCCCACGGTTGACCCACCGTGAGATGCCACAGATCCGGGTACCACGACCGCCCTCGGCCAATCTGGGGCGACGAGAATGGCGCGACGACATTGGCGCAGCACTCTGGGCAGCATCGCCAGAGGAGGAAATACATAGGGCAGTCGAAACTGCGACCAATCCTGAACTAATGCGTCCGCCGCCAGAGCTCTGTGATCTTGAGACCGGGCCATGAATGCCGGGACTTTGTTGTTGTGCCGTGACGCCATGAGATCGACGTCCGGCGTTCCCCAGCGGCGACAGATCTCTCGAAACACGTCTGGGTGAAGAGACCATTCCCCCGCGTCCATGCCCTGTCGGCTGAGAAAATCTGCTTCCCAGTTTTCTACGCCCGGGATGTGAACTGCGGAGATGGTGGAAGCTGTGGCTTCCACCCACTGCAGAATTCGTCGGACTTCCTGGAAGGCTTGACGACTGCGAGTGCCGCCTTGGTGGTTGATGTATGCGACGGCAGTGGCGTTGTCCGACTGGATCCGGATCTGCCTGCCCTCCAGCCACCGATGAAAGGCCAATAGGGCTAGATACACTGCCCTTATCTCCAGAATATTGATCTGAAGGGATGACTCCTATCGGAGTCCAGGTTCCCTGAGCCCTGTGGTGGAGAAAAACCGCCCCCCACCCTGACAGGCTCGCGTCCGTCGTGACCACAGCCCAGGTGGGGGGTAGGAAGGATTTTCCCTGCGATAGAGAGTTGGGAAGGAGCCACCACTGAAGTGACGTCTTGGTTGCAAGGGAAAGAGAGACGTTCCTGTCGAGTGAAGTCGACCTCCTGTCCCATTTGCGGAGAATGTCCCACTGGAGTGGCCGCAGATGGAATTGCGCGAAGGGCACTGCCTCCATCGCTGCCACCATCTTCCCCAGGAAGTGCATGAGGCGCCTCAAGGGGTGTGACTGACCCCGAAGAAGAGATTGCACCCCTGCCTGCAGCGAAAGCTGCTTGTCCAGCGGTAGCATGACTACTGCTGACTGAGTATGAAACTCCATCCCAAGGTACGTCAGTGATTGGGTCGGTGTCAACTTGGATTTTGGGAAGTTGATGATCCACCCGAACTGCTGGAGAGTCGCCAGAGCGACGGAAAGGCTGTTTTCACACGC
>NW_027444371.1:0-24106 GCF_048569485.1 Anomaloglossus baeobatrachus | reverse complement strand
AAAAGGTTAAAAAAAAAAGAGAGAAAAAGATTGCGTTAGATGTAGATGTTCATCAGACCAAAGACCAGTTCATCTTTTATTTGATTGAAAACTACCAAGTTTTATAAGAATATCTTTTTATTGTCAGTTCTCACAAATCATAAAACATTTCTTTAACACTGTAATAATGTTTCCTTTACATAAATAGACACAATAGTGCAGAACTTAGGCAGTTATGTCCTGTGTAATGAGGGGTGTAGCATGGCACACAAGTCTCTCGGTGGTCTTCACTGACTCTCTCAGGCCTTGCACTAAAGTTTGGCTCAAGTGTTCCTTTCCTACTACTGACATTTATACCTTGGCCACACAACAGGGTCAAAATGCCTGGTCACTGGGACCACCACCGATTGCTAGAACGGGGGAGGGGTGGGGGGGGGTCAAGCATGTACCTTTTTACTCTGTTCAGTGTCTATGGAGCTGACAGAACAGCAGAGCCCTGTAGTTGACCATTTTCCATAGACTTTCAGTGGTCAGTGTGACACATGCTTGACCACCAATTCATTCAAATTCCCTTAGGACCCTGATTCTAGCGATTGGTGGGTACGAACCTCAACTATCAAATATTTACAGACTCTGTGATTAGGTGATCAATTGTATATAGTGCTAGTTTTTGGAGCCACTGTACTGTTTTGATAGGAAAGCTCCACCTCTGAAGGCATTGCCATATTTTCTGATAACCAAAGCCCACTATAAAATTATACTATGGTCTTCCTGAATGACTAATCCCTTGTCTTCTACAAGACATGTCCCTTTGCCGTGGTCTGTGCGCCTTCCTTCTGCCCAGCATCATCTTAATAAATTTGTACAATAATAAAACACAGAAGCACAAATAATTTTACTGCTTCTCGGTTTACTCTAGTGCGTCTGATCAGGATTCACAGTAGCATGACTTATACTCTATGGCGACTTATTGCTTGTAGGAATCATTAACACACAAACTGACCTCACATTCTGCCTCGGTGCTCTGCAGCTCCTCCTGCAGGTGACTGAGTGCAACATGTGGATTACATTCCTGCAAGAGGCACTCTACAAAAGACAAAATCAGGATTAGCGTCACTGTAACCACCATACTATACTTCCACATCAATCATTACAACATTTTTATCAAGTAACCTTTCAAATGTAACTAGTAGTGATGAGCGAATACTAAATATTCGGGTTACTATATCGGAATACTCTGTACTATTCCACAGTGAAAGGAAAAACTTTCATTTCACCAGATCTGTGAATGTGCTGGGCTCCTAATCAGAGACTGTGCACAGCAAAGGGCTCTTTATCCAAGGGTGCAGGGCAATTCAATTACAGAGGGGAAAAAAGTGATCCAGAATCTCGTCCAAATGTGAATAATAAAGTCTCTACGCGTTTCGAACCAAAAGTGGTTCGAAACGCATAAGACGCATCTATGTACAGGATATTCTACCGACCTCAGACGTTTTTTAAAGATATTAAATAAAAGACTTTATTTACTTTTTGACAAGATTCTGGACCACTTTTTCCCAGTACTATTCCAGTATTTGTCACGAATAACGAACCTATTGTAAGTCCTTGGGAAATCTTCAGGAAAAATGCTCGGGTTCCTCATTGACTTGCATTAGGTTCATTATTCCATGACGAATACTGGAATAGTACTAGGTATTCAGTACGAATAACCCGAATATTTAGTATTTGCTCATCACTACTAACTAATCAAAATCGAACTGGAAGGAAATGTCAAACATTTATTTCATTTTATGTACTATTAAAATGATAAAATAGCAGATAGGAAAAATACTGTTTTCATGGCACTGAAATGCATAAAGATTATTCTCAGTTGTATTAAACACGACAAAGTCTTTTCCTTCCTTAAGGCTATGTGCGCACAGTGCGTTTTTCGCAGCGTTTTTGCACGTTTTTCGGGTGCGTTTTTGGGCTCCGAACTGCATGACTTTGCTTCCCCAGCAAAGTCTATAAGTTTTCATTTTTGCTTGTCCGTGCACAACTTTTTTTTAAGCTGCGTTTTTGAGCTTATAAAAAAAAATAAATAAATAAAAAAAATGGACATGTCAATTCTTTGTGAATAAGAAAAAACAAATGAATTCAGCTCACGCCTCTTCACTCTAGGATTCACCACCGATGCACGGAACGCCCTGGCCCGGGCGGAAAGGCACAATCATTAAGAAAAAGAAGGGAATTTTGTTTACTTACCGTAAATTCCTTTTCTTCTAGCTCCTATTGGGAGACCCAGACAATTGGGTGTATAGCTTCTGCCTCCGGAGGCCACACAAAGTATTACACTTTAAAAAGTGTAACCCCTCCCCTCTGCCTATACACCCTCCCGTGCATCACGGGCTCCTCAGTTTTGGTGCAAAAGCAGGAAGGAGGAAACGTATAAATTGGTCTAAGATAAATTCAATCCGAAGGATGTTCGGAGAACTGAAACCATGAACCAAAAGAACAATTCAACATGAACAACATGTGTACACAAAGAAATAACAGCCCGAAGGGAACAGGGGCGGGTGCTGGGTCTCCCAATAGGAGCTAGAAGAAAAGGAATTTACGGTAAGTAAACAAAATTCCCTTCTTCTTTGTCGCTCCATTGGGAGACCCAGACAATTGGGACGTCCAAAAGCAGTCCCTGGGTGGGTAAAAGAATACCTCGATAACAAGAGCCGAAAAACGGCCCCCTCTTACAGGTGGGCAACCGCCGCCTGGAGGACTCGCCTACCTAGGCTGGCATCTGCCGAAGCATAGGCATGCACCTGATAGTGCTTCGTGAAAGTGTGCAGACTCGACCAGGTAGCCGCCTGACACACCTGCTGAGCCGTAGCCTGGTGCCGCAATGCCCAGGATGCACCCACGGCTCTGGTAGAATGGGCCTTCAGCCCTGAAGGAATCGGAAGCCCAGAAGAACGGTAAGCTTCAAGAATCGGTTCCTTGATCCACCGAGCCAAGGTTGACTTGGAAGCCTGCGACCCCTTACGCTGGCCAGCGACAAGGACAAAGAGCGCATCCGAACGGCGCAGGGGCGCCGTGCGAGAAATGTAGAGCCGGAGTGCTCTCACGAGATCTAACAAGTGCAAATCCTTTTCACATTGGTGAACTGGATGAGGGCAAAAGGAAGGTAAGGAGATATCCTGATTGAGATGAAAAGGGGATACCACCTTAGGGAGAAATTCCGGGACCGGACGCAGAACCACCTTATCCTGGTGAAACACCAGGAAGGGGGCTTTGCATGACAGCGCTGCTAGCTCAGACACTCTCCGAAGTGATGTGACTGCCACTAGGAAGGCCACCTTCTGCGAAAGGCGTGATAGAGAGACATCCCGCATCGGCTCGAAAGGTGGTTTCTGAAGAGCCGTTAGCACCCTGTTAAGATCCCAGGGTTCCAGCGGACGCTTGTAAGGTGGGACTATGTGGCAAACTCCCTGCAGGAACGTGCGGATCTGCGGAAGCCTGGCTAGACGCTTTTGAAAAAACACGGAAAGCGCCGATACTTGTCCCTTGAGAGAGCCGAGAGACAAACCCTTGTCCATTCCGGATTGAAGGAAAGAAAGGAAAGTGGATAAGGCAAACGGCCAGGGGGTGAAACCCCGATCAGAGCACCAGGATAAGAAGATCCTCCAAGCCCTGTGATAGATCTTGGCGGACGTTGGTTTCCTGGCTTGTCTCATAGTGGCAATGACATCTTGAGATAACCCTGAGGACGCTAGGAGCCAGGACTCAATGGCCACACAGTCAGGTTGAGGGCCGCAGAATTCAGATGGAAAAATGGCCCTTGAGACAGCAAGTCTGGTCGGTCTGGGAGTGCCCACGGTTGACCCACCGTGAGGTGCCACAGATCCGGGTACCACGACCTCCTCGGCCAGTCTGGAGCGACGAGGATGGCGCGGCGGCAGTCGGACCTGATCTTGCGCAACACTCTGGGCAGCAGTGCCAGAGGAGGAAATACATAAGGCAGTCGAAACTGCGACCAATCCTGAACTAGTGCGTCCGCCGCCAGAGCTCTGTGATCTTGAGACCGTGCCATGAATGCCGGGACTTTGTTGTTGTGCCGAGACGCCATGAGGTCGACGTCCGGCGTTCCCCAGCGGCAACAGATCTCTTGAAACACGTCCGGGTGAAGAGACCATTCCCCTGCGTCCATGCCCTGGCGACTGAGAAAGTCTGCTTCCCAGTTTTCTACGCCCGGGATGTGAACTGCGGAGATGGTGGAGGCTGTGGCTTCCGCCCACAGCAGAATCCGCCGAACTTCTTGGAAGGCCTGACGACTGCGTGTGCCGCCCTGGTGGTTGATGTACGCGACCGCCGTGGCGTTGTCCGACTGTATGCGGATCTGTCTGCCCTCCAGCCACCGATGGAACACCTTTAGGGCTAGATACACTGCCCTCATCTCCAGAACATTGATCTGAAGGGAGGACTCTGTCGGAGTCCAGGTTCCCTGAGCCCTGTGGTGGAGGAAGACCGCTCCCCACCCTGACAGACTCGCGTCCGTTGTGACCACAGCCCAGGATGGGGGCAGGAATGATTTTCCCTTCGACAAGGAAGTGGGAAGAAGCCACCACTGAAGAGAGGTTTTGGCTGCCAGTGAAAAAGAGACGTTCCTGTCTAGGGACGTCGACCTCCTGTCCCATTTGCGGAGAATGTCCCATTGAAGTGGACGCAGATGAAACTGCGCAAAGGGAACTGCCTCCATTGCTGCCACCATCTTCCCTAGGAAGTGCATGAGGCGCCTCAAGGGGTGTGACTGGGTCCGAAGGAGAGAGTGCACCCCTGTCTGCAGCGAACGCTGTTTGTCCAGCGGAAGCTTCACTATCGCTGAGAGAGTATGAAACTCCATCCCGAGGTAAAATCAGTGATTGGGTCGGTGTCAATTTTGACTTTGGGAAATTGATGATCCACCCGAACCTCTGGAGAGTCTCCAGAGCAATGGTCAGGCTGTGTTGACATGCCACCCGGGAGGGTGCCTTGACTAGGAGATCGTCTAAGTAAGGGATCACCGAGTGGCCCTGAGAGTGTAGGACCGCCACCACGGATGCCATGACCTTGGTGAAGACCCGTGGGGCTGTCGCCAGGCCGAAAGGCAGTGCCACAAACTGAAGGTGTTCGTCCCTGATGGCGAAACGCAGGAAGCGTTGATGCTCTGGTGCAATCGGCACATGGAGATAAGCATCCCTGATGTCGATTGAGGCTAGGAAGTCTCCTTGGGACATCGAGGCGATGACAGAACGGAGAGATTCCATCCGGAACCGTCTGGTTCTCACGTGTCTGTTGAGCAGTTTGAGGTCCAGAACGGGGCGGAATGATCCGTCCTTTTTTGGCACCACGAACAAGTTGGAGTAAAAACCGCGACCACGTTCTTGAATGGGAACGGGAATCACAACTCCTTCTGCCTTCAGAGTGTTCACCGCCTGAAAAAGTGCATCGGCTCGCTCGGGGGCGGAGATGTTCTGAAGAAACGAGTCGGAGGACGAGAGCTGAGCTCTATCCTGTAACCGTGCGACAGAATGTCTCTCACCCATCGGTCTTGGACATGTGGCCACCAGGCGTCGCAAAAGCGGGAGAGCCTGCCACCGACCGAGGATGCGGTTTGGGGAGGCCGAAAGTCATGAGGAAGCCGCCTTGGAGGCGGTTCCTCCGGCGGTCTTTGGAGGACGTGACTTAGACCGCCATGCAGAAGAGTTCCTCTGGCCCTTCTCTGACCTGTTGGACGTGGAGGATTGGGACCTGGCTGAGGGCCGAAAGGACCGAAACCTCGATTGAATTTTACGTTGCTGAGGTTTGTTTGGTTTGGACTGGGGTAAGGACGAGTCCTTTCCCTTGGATTGTTTAATAATTTCATCCAATTGCTCGCCAAACAAACGGTCGCCAGAAAATGGCAAACCGGTTAAGAACTTCTTGGAAGCAGAGTCTGCCTTCCATTCGCGTAGCCACATGGCCCTGCGGACTGCCACCGAATTGGCGGACGCTACCGCTGTACGGCTCGCTGAGTCCAGGACGGCGTTCATGGCGTAGGACGAAAAGGCCGATGCCTGAGAAGTCAAAGACACAACTTGCGGAGCAGAGGTACGTGTGACTGCATTAATCTCAGACAGACAAGCTGAGATAGCTTGGAGTGCCCACACGGCTGCAAAGGCCGGAGCAAAAGACGCGCCTATGGCTTCATAGATGGATTTCATCAGGAGCTCTATTTGCCTGTCAGTGGCATCCTTGAGCGATGAACCATCTGCCACTGATACTACGGATCTAGCCGCCAGTCTGGAGACTGGAGGATCCACCTTGGGACACTGAGCCCAACCCTTAACTACGTCAGGGGGGAAGGGGGAACGTGTGTCATTAAGGCGCTTAGTAAAGCGCTTGTCCGGAAATGCTCTGTGCTTCTGGACAGCATCTCTGAAGTTAGAGTGATCGAAAAACGCACTCCGTGTACGTTTGGGAAACCTAAACTGGTGTTTCTCCTGCTGTGAAGCCGACTCCTCTATAGGTGGAGTTGGGGGAGAAAGATCTAGCACCTGGTTGATGGACGCTATAAGGTCATTTACTATGGCGTCCCCTTCAGGTGTATCAAGATTGAGAGCAACGTCAGGATCAGAGCCCTGAGCTGCGACCTCCGCCTCATCCTCCAGAGAGTCCTCATGCTGAGACCCCGAACAGCGTGATGAAGCCGGGGAAGGTTCCCAGCGAGCCCGCTTAGCCGGTCTGGGACTGCGGTCCGTGTCGGAGTCCTCCCCGTGGGACCTAGGTGTCACCCCAGGAGCACTCTGCTGCACCGACCGAGAGGGGCCTGGGGGCGATGAACTCACAGTGCCCGGGGCCTGTGTGACCGATCTGGACTGCAAGGCTTCTAGTATCTTAGCAGACCATCTGTCCATAGACTGAGCCATGGATTGTGAAAGCGACTCAGAGAGTTTCTCAGCCAAAACTGCAAACTCTGTCCCTGCCACCTGGACAGTAGAAGCCGGCGGTTCTACCTGAGCCGAGGGTCCCACCAGTGCCCGAGGCTCCGGCTGAGTGAGTGCCACAGGGGCCGAGCATTGCACACAGTGAGGGTAGGTGGAACCTGCAGGTAACATAGCCGCACAAGAGGTACAGGTTGCAAAAGAAGCCTGTGTCTTGGCACCCTTGCTCTTTGCGGACGACATGCTGTAGTCTCCTCTGAGAGTGATCACTGAGGGTATATAGCCAAAAGCAAAACAATGCGGCCGAACAGAGAAAATGTATACATATATATATATTATATATATATATATATATATATATATATATATACATACATACATACATATATATATATATATATATATATACATACATATATACACACACTTCGGCACCCAAGGGGGGCCAGCACCGGGTAACCGGTGTGGCTTACCGACCGCCCAAAGCGGTTGTGTGTCCACCAGATTCCCTGCCTGGGCCTCTCAGAGCTGTAGAGCTCGTTCTGAAATCCTCCACCGGCAGAAGTGATTGTAAATATGGCTGCCAGAGCTCTCAGGGGAGGAGGGAGCCGTGGGCGTGACTAATAAAGTGCGGGAATCAGTGAGGGGGGAGGAGAACACCTAAGTATGCTCCAGCCCTCACTGCCGACGTCCAGTCGACCGTCCCGCCCTTACCCCTGACTGGCAGGCCCGGGGGCGGGAGTTATGGTACTAGGCCGCAGAAGCCGGGAACTGTGTTCACACTTTGCAACCGTGATGTTCTTTTCATTTTTTTATCCATGATCTCTGAAAACTGTAGCAAGACATTGCGACAAAAAGAGTGCAACGTTGACGTAATGTGAACGAGGCCCAAATATGCCAGCAGTCACCTGACAAAGGAACGAAACACTCCTTCACCAAGTGATTGGAATGCTCATGGGATCATTAAAATCATTGTTTTCAATCCCGATATAATGTAAACACAAACGATGAGTCTGTGTGAACAGAATTCAGGTCGGCCTGTCCAAACAGGCTATTAGAAGGGGTGTCTCAACTTCTTTTATTTGGGAACGTACAATCCCTTTGCCTCCCAGCTTAGATTTGCAGTACAGACCTGCAGCATGGTTTTTCCCAGGATGCTAGCAGAGGCAGCATTACTAATAATGAGCGAGTTTCAAAATACTCGAATTTGTGATACTCGTAATGAGTACTGTCTAATATTTGCGTATTCATCCTGAATAGCGTGTGCAATGCAAGTCAATGGGGAATGCTCACAATGTAACAAGTAACCTGAATTCTGCACTATTCGCTACTCGCACGAATAGTACGGCATTCGGGTTACTCGATACATTGCGAGTATTCCCAATTGACTTGCATTACACACACTATTTAGGATGAATAGTATTAGACATTATGAGGAGTATTAGACAGCACCCGTTACAAGTATCGCGAATCCGAGTATTTCGAAACTCGCTCATCAGTAAACGTTACCTCTACAATGTGGGATCCGGCTCTAATGCATGGAGCCTTCTAAGGCTATGTGCGCACGTTGCGTCGGAGTACCTGCAGTTTATTCTGCACGTTTTCCTTCCCTTGGTTTTTGACCAAATGGCTTTTGGCCATTTTTTAGCGCTAAAAACGCATGCGTATTTACCGCGTTTTTAGTGCGTTTTCAGCGCTTTTTACCTGCGTTTTCACCTGCGTTTCTGCAGATGCGTTTTGTAGATCTAGACACTGATAAATAAAGTTGGAATAGTCAAAAAGAATGAAAAAAGAGAAAAAAAAAGGATAAAATTAACTTTTATTAAAAATATATGGAACATTATCAATTTTAATGAAATAATAGCGGTTATGCACATTTTAACAGAAAAATAGGTAAAGTTTAATATTTTTTATCATTTAAATTTTCGGTTTTTGTTTGTGTGTAAAGGAACATTATAACCCTTTAATTTTATGCCAGAAAAGCATGCGTTTTTGAAGCCAAAAACGCAATGGAAAAGCAGGTAAAAAGCATGAAAAACGCAGGAAAGTTGATTTTGGTTGCATTTTGCCATTTCTCATTGACTCCAATGTTAAGGAAACGCTGCAGAAATGGCAAAAACAACTGACATGCTGCTTCTTTTTCAGCATGGTTTTTGACCACAAATATGCAAATTAAACGCTGCAGAAAAAAAAAGCAAAGTGCAGACAGGATTTCTGGTTTTCCCATAGACTTTGCTGGCAATCAAAAACGCATGCGTTTTAGCGCAAAAACGCTGCTGCTAAAAACGCTGCAGAAACGCGGAAAAAAACGCAACGTGCGAACATAGCCTAACAGCACAAGCTCCTTACCTGAGACCACAGGGTGGCCGGCGACCTGGTGAACAAGCTATATACTAGAAAATTAGCAATCCTTCCTATCTTGAGAATGTAGAGGCATTTCAATCAAAAAGTACATTGCAAAGTTGCAATGCAATTCTAACCACATAAAAACATGAGACAACCCCTGTAAAAGACTAAAAATAAGTTATAATAAGGAATAATGGTCTAGAGATGAAAATTTGTCCATTGGTGTGGGTCTCAAATACATTTATAGGTTATATTAATCTCTAATTCCGACCAATACTTTATTTTTTGCTAAGTCAGTCCCCTTCTGTGTCCCAGCTGATAACCGGTCACCTTATTAATAGGGTGTGAAAATTATACAAATATTAAAACATACAGATCTTCCTTTTTAGAGCACCATCATATCGTGCAGCATCTTACAATGTGGGAAGTCTCAAGATAAGTAAAAAAACTAGAGAACAAAGAGAAAACAGCAGGTCGTCGAAGGCTACGTTACCATGATTAAGATCCATTGAGTTTTTGACTCTACAGAATTTTTGCAACTCTGTTTGTGCGTTTTTTGACGCCGCCTTTTTTGTCTCAGTGTCATCCTTTAAATAAAGTGGTCTTGTTTTTAAAACTTCCTGGTATTGACATCATTAGGTGTGGATTACATGCGTTTTTGATGCATTTCCGCCGTGTAAACCCACCAAAAACGTGTTTTTTACCTGCGAAATGTACACATCTAATGCGAATCTATGAGGAAATTCTGCACAGAAAACTCAGCAAGAGAAAGTGACATGCTGGGAATTGGAAACACGCACACAGGTCAGTTTACCCAGAGTAAAAAAAAAAAAAACACAGTGGGCAGCAGATTTCTATTATTCCGTCCACTTTCCTTGTACTGTCAAATGCGGTGTTCTGGAAGCCATGAAAACAGTGTCAAAACACAAATAACACTGAACATGGGAACGTACCCAACACGTTCAAACACTAAGGGAGGGGGTAGCACAATAGGTACAAGGTGCTAATTAGGGGACCTTTCATATGTCAGAAGTGGGATATGCACAAGACCTATGCACGTTCTTATGGTGGCCTGTTCAAGTTCCCATTCCAATTCCGCATATTTCATGAGATGCTGAATCTTCTCTAGACACACTGTGGTCAGTACTTGTAGAGGAAAACTTAATCTGTGAAAAAGGAGCAGAACTAAGCTGCCCCAATATGGCGAGCAAAGCACGTGCCAAAATGCACATGCTAAGTAATGCAACGAGGGTAAGAAATGGAGGCTATAGTAGAGTGGAGATAGGGTAGCTCTACAGGCCTAAAACAAAAAGATGAAACCAGTACTAAACAGGTGAATGTGGCAGTGGTGCATTCACTGAGAAATGTTCAGAGACATGCAAGGTTTCATCTCCAGAAAAAATATGGTTTTCCCCAGACACCCTGAAAGAGTCTTGTCCATGTTCTATCTTCAGAAGTGCCCCGTCCCTGCCTCTGCATTCCTTATTGAGTGACGGTTCAGATCAGCACTGCTGGCCAAAACTGTGTGCTGTCCAATGGGGCGAGCAGAGATCCGATGCCTCGTTACAGAGAAATCCACATTTTTATCACATGTAAATGAGCTGTTAAGATCTATGGGCCGGACACTGATCACCCTGAAAACCTTCCTCCAGGGACTATTTTAACCCCCTCACCCCCCGGCGATTTTCTGTTCGTCCTTTTTTAAGTTTCCCTCAATATATATTATATTAATATATATATATATATATATTATATTAATATATATAATATTAATATTAATATATATATATTATATTAATATTAATATATATATAATATTTATATATATATATATATATATATATATATATATATATATATATATATATATATATATATATATATCCAGGTCAGTAGGACTACGTAGATACCAGACACGTATAGTTTTTATTTCAGTTAATTTGTACAAAAACAAAATAAAAATAAAAACTATGCATGTTTGGTATCTACAGTCATATGAAAAAGTTTGGGCACCCCTATTAATGTTAACCTTTTTTTCTTTATAACAATTTGGGTTTTTGCAACAGCTATTTCAGTTTCATATAATCTAATAACTGATGGACTGAGTAATATTTCTGGATTGAAATGAAGTTTATTGTACTAACAGAAAATGTGCAATCCGCATTTAAACAAAATTTGCCCGGTGCAAAAGTATGGGCACCTCAACATAAAAGACATTAATATTTTGTAGATCCTCCTTTTGCAAAAATCACAGCCTCTAGTCGCTTCCTGTAGCTTTTAATGAGTGCCTGGATCCTGGATGAAGGTACCGTATTTTTCGCTTTATAAGACACACCTGATTATAAGACGCACCCCCAAATTTGGTGAAGGAAAAGAGAATTTTTTTTTTAATGATAAATGGGGTCCATCTTATAATGCCAGTGTCCCTCTAACAAATCATATAGGGTATATGTCCCTCATAGCCCCCCCATCTTAAAATTAGCCCCCTTAATCTGGATATGGCCCCCTTATATTGAATATAACCCCCTTGTGATGGCACACATTCCCCTGTGCTGCCTATGGCCCCCTATGGATTGCATACATTCCCCTTTGCTGCCTATGGTCCCCTATGGATTGCACACGTTCCCCTGTGTTAGATAGCGCCCCCATGCTGCTGCCCGTGGCCCCTATATAGATCGTACAAGTCCCCCGGTGTTAGATATCGCCCCCATAGTGCTGCCCATAGCCCCTATATAGATCGCACAAGTCCCCTTGTGTTAGATATCGCCCCCATGGTGCTGCCCATAGCCCCTATATAGATCGCACAAGTCCCCCTGTGTTAGATATCGCCCCCATGGTGCTGCCCATGGCCCCTATATAGATCGCACAAGTCCCCCTGTGTTAGATATCGCCCCCATGGTGCTGCCCATGGCCCCTATAGATCGCACAAGTCCCCCTGTGTTAGAAATCACCCCCCTGCTGCTGCCCATAGTAAAATAAAACACTCTTTCCTTACCTCCTCCAGCGCTGATCTCCCGCCTGTCTCCCTCCGTGCTTCTGTTCCTTACTTCCTGGTTCTCAGTGCGGTCATGTGATTGGCACAGCAGAGTGAGATTTCTGCGTGCCTGATCACAGTGGAAGCAGGGACACTGAGAGAAACGCTGCAGGGGGTAAGTAAAGCTTTTTTATTTTAGGATGAGCAGCAGCCTGGGGGCCAAATCTAACACAGGGGGAACGTGCAATCACAGGGAGGCGCAGAGACATATAATATACACTGCTGCCCCAGCCCCTCACTGCGGTGCGATTTCAGCACCATTGGAGATGGACAGCGGCTGTGCATATTATATGAGCGGGAGCAGGAGATCAAACGCTGCCGCCGCAGCGTTCACCTGGTCCCAGCACAGCGCCCCCACCTCCCCTGGACCCTGCAGTGTACACACATTATATATATTATAATATTATATATATATATATATATATATATATATATATATATATATATATATATATATATATATATATATATATATATATATATATATATATATATATATACACCCCCCCCCCCCGTATATTCGGCTTATAAGACGCTCCCCCTACTTTCCCCCAAAATTTGGGGGAACAAAAGTGCGTCTTATTAAGCGAAAAATACGGTATATTTGACCATTCCTGTTTACAAAACACTTCCAGCTCAGTTAAGTTTGATGGTCGCCGAGCATGGACAGCACGCTTCAAATCATCCCACAGATTTTCAATGATATTCAGGTCTGGGGACTGGGATGGCCATTCCAGAACATTGTAATTGTTCCTCTGCATGAATGCCTGAGTAGATTTGGAGCGGTGTTTTGGATCATTGTTTTGCTGAAATATCCATCCCCTGCGTAACTTCAACTTCGTCACTGATTCTTGCACATTATTGTCAAGAATCTGTTGATACTGAGTTGAATCCATGCGACCCTCAACTTTAACAAGATTCCCGGTGCCGGCATTGGCCACACAGCCCCAAAGCATGATGGAACCTCCACCAAATTTTGCTGTGGGTAGCAAGTGCTTTTCTTGGAATGCCGTGTTTTTTTGCCTCCATGCATAACGCCTTTTTGTATGACCAAACAACTCAATCTTTGTTTCATCAGTCCACAGGACCTTCTTCCAAAATGTAACTGGCTTGTCCAAATGTGCTTTTGCATACCTCAGGCGACTGTTTGTGGCGTGCTTGCAGAAACGGCTACTTTCGCATCACTCTCCCATACAGCTTCTCCTTGTGCAAAGTGCGCTGTATTGTTGACCGATGCACATTGACACCATCTGCAGCAAGATGATGCTGCAGGTCTTTGGAGGTGGTCTGTGGATTGTCCTTGACTGTTCTCACCATTCTTCTTCTCTGCCTTTCTGATATTTTTCTTGGCCTGCCACTTCTGGGCTTAACAAGAACTGTACCTGTGTTCTTCCATTTCCTTACTATGTTCCTCACAGTGGAAACTGACAGTTTAAATCTCTGAGACAACTTTTTGTATCCTTCCCCTGAACAGCTATGTTGAATAATCTTTGTTTTCAGATCATTTGAGAGTTGTTTTCAGGAGCCCATGATGCCACTCTTCATAGGAGATTCAAATAGGAAAACAACTTGCAAGTGGCCACCTTAAATACCTTTTCTCATGATTGGATACACCTGCCTATGAAGTTCAAAGCTCAATGAGGTTACAAAACCAATTTAGTGCTTCGGTAAGTCAGTAAAAAGTAGTTAGTGTTCAAATCAAGAAATTGATAAGGGTGCCCATAATTTTGCACCGGTTAAATTTTGTTTAAATGCGGATTGCACATTTTCTGTTCGTACAATAAACCTCATTTCAATCCAGAAATATTACTCAGTCCATCAGTTATTAGATATATGAAACTGAAATAGCTGTTGCAAAAACCCAAATTGTTATAAAGAAAAAGGTTAACATTAATAGGGGTGCCCAAACTTTTTCATATGACTGTACGTAGTCATACTGACCTGGAGAATCATACTGCCTGGATTGTAAAAATATAAAGAGTCCGCATTTTGCGCCATTTTCCAAAAAAAGTATCATTTACATTTTTCGAGATCTGTGGCTGTGTGATGGCTTATTTTTTGTGGCCTAAGATGATTTTTTTTTAACAGATACCATTTTTGGGTAGATGCAATGTTTTCATCGCCTCTTATTGCATTTTATTGCAATGTTACGACAAGCAAAAAATTTAATTTTGGCGTTTTACATTTTTTTCTTGGTTACGCTGTTTACGGATCGGATTAATTTATTTTATATTTTGTTAAATTGGACATTTCTAAAGGCAGTGATACCAAGTATGTGTATTTTTTTGTTTTATTTTCAATGGGGCAAAAAAGGGGGTGCTTTGACCTTGAGACGGGGAGTTTCATAATTTTAAAAACGTTTTCTAATTTTTTTTATTGTATTTACTGGTCTTCTTAGGAAACTTGAAGCCGCAATCATTCGATCACTTGTGCTGTACAGAAGAGTGCATCAGCACCGCTCTGAATAGCAGAAATCATCTCCATGAACTCCGGCTTGCAAACGGCGTTTACGTGAAGTTAGTCCTGACAAACCCCAACTATCACAGCAACCCTTCAGCACCATGTGATCACATCACGAGGCCGCCGATGGGAGCAGGGAATGACCCGCTCTCCGCCGATACGTGTTAAATCCCTCTGTCAGAGATTGACAGTGGGATTTAACAGCAGCAAGCGGATCTCTGATCCACCCGCGGCTATTAGAAGCACATGTTGGCTAATCAGATAATCCAAGATGTGCATGGAGAGATGTGGGCTCGGCATGTGGGCTCGTATCAAAGGCAGGGACACTATTTATGATGTACCAGTATGTCATAAGTCGTGATGGGGTTAAATGAAAGAGGGCGTTACCAGTGTGACATGTAATGACTGACACTTTGCTCTCATAATCGCACAGCTCTGTAGTGAGATCAGAGCTAGCACAGTACAGCACAAGATATCTTTTCCTCATTACAAACATATGCAGCAGCACTTTTCTCATAGAGCTTTTAGCTCTGCTGCACAGCTACAGTGCCTTGCGAAAGTATTCGGCCCCCTTGAATTTTTCAACCATTTCCCACATTTCAGGCTTCAAACATAAAGATAAAAATTTTAATGTTATGGTGAAGAATCAACAACAAGTGGGGCACAATTGTGAAGTTGAACGAAGTTTATTGGTTATTTTAAACTTTTGTAAAAAAGAATAAACTGAAAAGTGGGGCGTGCAATAATATTCATCCCCTTTACTTTCAGTGCAGCAAACTCACTCCAGAAGTTCATTGAGGATCTCTGAATGATCAATGTTGTCCTAAATGACTGAAGATAAATATAATCCCCCTGTGTGTAATCAAGTCTCCGTATAAATGCAGCTGCTCTGTGATAGTCTCAGTGTTCTGTGTCAAGTGCAGATAGCATCATGAAGACCAAGGAACAAAACAGGCAGGTCCTTGATACTGTTGTGGAGAAGTTTAAAGCCGCATTTGGTTACAAAAAGATTTCCACAACTTTAAACATCCCAGGAAGCACTGTGCAAGCGATCATATTGAAATGGAAGGAGCATCATACCACTGCAAATCTACCAAGACCCGGCCGTCCATCCAAACTTTCATCTCAAACAAGGAGAAGGCTGATCAGAAATACAGCTAAAGACGTGAGACTGGGACAGAGATTTATCTTCCAACAAGACAATGATCCCAAACATAAAGCAAAATCTACAATGGAATGGTTCACAAATAAACAGATCCAGGTGTTAGAATGGACAAGTCAAAGTTCAGACCTGAATCCAATTGACAATCTGTGGAAAGAGCTGAAAACTGCTGTTCACAAACGTTCTCCATCCAACCTCACTCAGCTCCAGCTGTTTTCAAAGGAAGAATGGGCAAGAATTTCAGTCTCTCGATGTGCAAAACTGATAGAGACATACCCCAAGCGACTGCAGCTGTAATCGCAGCAAACGGTGGCGCTACAAAGTATTAACTTAAAGGGGACGAATAGTATTGCACACCCCAATTTTCGGTTTATTTTTTTAGAAAAATTTAAAATAAGCCATAAATTTCGTTCAACTTCACAATTGTGTCCCATGTGTTGATTTTTCACCATAACATTAACTATTTTTATCTTTATGTTTGAAGCCTGAAATGTGGGAAAAGGTTGAAAAACTCAAAGGGGCCGAATACTTTCGCAAGGCACTGTATGTCTGATTATAACCAATACAGTACAGCATAGTTGTGCCTTATTTCATTACAAACACAGTTGTCTTCTCACAGTGCTGTGAGCTCTGCTGTACTGCGCCTTCTCCCACACTGACTGCCTGTGAGCTGGAAGCTGAAGTACTATGAGAGGACAAATGCAGCTGCAAATGTGTTTGTAATGAGATAAACTTCACTTCTGCAGTACTGTGTTAGCGCTTCTGTTCTGAGTTATTTCTGTCCTGAGTTATTATTGATCAAAGTTTGATTATGAGATCAAAGTGTCAGTCATTACATGTATCACACTGGCAACGCCCCCTTTTATTTAAAATATGTTCTGGAGGCAGATTCTCAGGGAGATTTGTGTCTATAGATCTGAACAGCTCATTTACATATTAGATAAAACGTGGATTTGTCTGGAATAAAACATTGGATCGCAGATATTACTTTATTCAAGTTTCTATGACCTACATATCCATGTACAATAGACGGCTTAAGAGGGTTGATCCTACTGTCAGATTCTATTTCATTGTCTGCATAAAAAAAAAAAACAAAAACCTAAGGCTATGTTCACACTGGGCATTTTTGCAGAGTTTTTTAGCTACGGATTTGCCTCGGATTTATGCAAATCCATGCTAATGAAACGCTGCTTTTGCCATGGTTTTTCACCCTAGTGACGGGTGGACTCGCAGATACCCTGGATCAGTGGGTCTAACCAGGTTAATGAAAAACTCGGTTAGGCCTGGAATTGATAAAGGGTATCTGGCTGGCACTTATAAATGGTGGTGGGGATAGGGGGATTGGAGCAGGTACGCTATATTTACCGAATCACTGGCGCGGCTGTACGCTCCCACGGCTCATCCACTTCCCCGCTCATTACATATTTACTGCTTTCATCTGCGATTGGTTGCAGTCAGATGCGCCTCCAGCATCTGACTGCAACCAATCACAGGCCCGGTCTGCAGGTCTATTGTAGAGAGAATGAATGAGCCGCGCGTACAGTGGTACCTCACTCAGGCTATTTATGGTCACAGCTGTGACCAGAAATCACCTGAGTGAAATGACCGGTGATCGCGAGGCTCATTCATTCTCTGGAGCACACAGCGGGTAGTCCTATTCTGTGGCTGCTCGCTGTGATCTTCAGATGTAGCAGAGCTGAATCGTCGTGGGACCTCGTGTGGATTACGTTGAACCTGTAGGGGTGATTATGGGATTAATAAAGTGGAGAAAGAGGGGGCTTTTTGTGTTTTATTTCAAATAAAGGATTATTTGGGGTTTGTGTTCATTTCTTGTCACTTATTACAGATTGGTGATGAGGGGGGGGGGTGTCTCAGACGCCAGCCATTACTAATCTAGGGATTAGTCGCAGCTGTGGGCTGCAATTAACCCCTCATATCCCGATTGCCACCGCACCAGGGCAATTCGGGAAGAGCTGGGTAAAGTGCTGGGATTGTCGCATCTAATGGATGCAACAATACTCGGCAGCTGCAGGCTGATATTTCTAGGCTGGGTCTCTCCCAGCTGTGGGATTTATCTTGGCTGGGTATCAATATTGGGGAGACCGCATATAGTTTTTTTTCAAATATTTATTTAAATAATTAAAAAACAGCATGGGGTCTCTTATTCTGACACAGCCAAGATAAGCACAAAGCTGGGTGCTGCAGACTGTAGCTATAGGCATATCTGTGCTGGGTTTCATAATATGGGGGGGAACCTACATAATTTTTTTTATTTTTTACTGTACAATAGACCTGTAGACCAGGTTTGTGATTGGTTGCAGTCAGACGCTGGCACACAGGCTGGAGACGCGTCTGACTGCAACCAATTACAGACGCCGATGAACTGAGGAAGCCGTGAATATGCATGAGGCTAATGAGCGGCGGCTCTAAGTAGAAAGAGGGGCTGCGAGAGCAGGTACAGTTGAGCCTAGAATGTATGGGCTCCTTCGAGGTTAGTGGGCGTGACCAACTGGGTTAGTGAATTTGGCGATGTATTCTCTCTTCCACTATATCATGCTTCGTTCCCCCATGTGATAGGTGTATGTTGAAATTATGTCATACCTGGAAGGAGCCCATAGACTCTAGCATCTACTGAGCAGGTACAGCGATGCCAGAGACTGGTAAGTATAGCGAGCTTGCTTTACTTTTTTTTTTTTTTCCCAAACCTGGCACGGCCCAGCACTCAGGTACTTTTGAATCCCTGCTGGTCTTGACATCACAGGATAAACGCCATAAAAAAAGCCACTAAAACCGCACCAAAACCACAGATGACTCCCAGGAAACATCCTGCCACAAGATCAGGTTTTGGTCAAGGGAAAAAAAAAAAATAAATGCTGCAAAAACGTCCTGTGTGAACATAGCCTAAAGCACCCAGTATTACAATAGAATTGATTGACAAATTCCCATTTGGAAAAATCTTTCTGCTGTTCAAGATGTAAGGAGAGATTTGTAAAAACTGTTGCAAGGGATAAGGGAACTTTTTCGTGGACTAGCTATTAACCAATCAGATTGCTTCTTACATTTACCAAAAACCCTGTAAAATGTCAATGCTTAAATCTCATTGGCTGCCATGGGCATCTACCCCCACTTTCTTTGCACATTTCTGTCAATCAATAAGAAGCCAGAAATATTACAAAGCAAGCATGAGGGATAACAAGTAATGGAACAAACGTTCATCAATAAAACCATTTTAGTCTCCAGAGACATAATAATCAACAGCCATCAATATCAATGATTGGATCACAAAATATTATCTTTATAGCTATTGATAACCAATCTCTCATAGGAATAATAATAATACTATTATTATGAAGGTCAAGTTCTGATCATCAGGGAAAGTTTTATTTAGCCATTAATTTAGTACCTACATAGTGGGACAATATCGGGCAAAATGAGACTTGCTTCTACACTGGTATGACAAAGACTGGGGTTGCCTTGCACAGTAAAGGGGGCTTTACACGCTACGATATCGTTAATGTTTGGTCGCCGGGGTCAAGTTGTTAGTGACGCACATCCGGCGTCATTAACGATATCGCAGCGTGTAATACTTACCAGCGACCTTAGGCGACCTCAAAAATGGTGAAAATCGTTCACCATGGAGCGGTCGTCCCAAAACCAAAAATCGGTAAGGGTTGTTTAGCGTTGTGATTCATTGCTCATGCGGCAGCACACATCGCTATGTGTGACACCGCATGAGCGAGGAACGTCTCCTTACCTGCCGCAATGAGGAAGGAAGGAGGTGGGCGGGATGTTACGTCCTGCTCATCTCCGCCCCTCCGCTTTGATTGGCCGGCCGCTTAGTGACGTTGCGGTGACGTCGCTGTGATGCCGAACGTCCCTCCCCCTTGAAGGAGGGATTGTTCGCCAGTCACAGCGACGCCGCCGACCAGGTAAGTACGTGTGACGCTGCGTAGTGATAATGTTCGCTACGGCAGCGATCACAAACAATCGCATGCGCGACGGGGGCGGGTACTTACACAGTCGCTATCGCTAGAAATTGCTAGCGATATTGCTACCGTGTAAAGCCCCCTTTAGGATCTGTGCACACTGGGAAAATTGCTTTTCTTAAGAAAATAACGCACCCTCTGGCAGAATTTAGCACCCGGGGCAAAAACCACACCAAAAGCGCACCCAAATCCGCATGCGGTTTTGCCGCGGTTTCCTACATTTTTGCAACGGTTTTTCTGCGGGTTGGTCCCTGCGATTTTTTACCCTTATCTATGGCAAAAACACAGGTAACTGCAGAAAAGAAGTGACATGCTACTACTTTTTTGCTGCAGAAATTCTAGAGCATAACCTGTAAGAAAAAAAAGCAGCGTGTGCCCAGCATTTTGGATTTCCCATAGATTTTGCTGAGGAAGGACTGCAGGAAGGTTATGACCAAAAAAAAAAAACGCACCTTTTCTGCAGCAAAAACTGCGGCAAATCCACGGCAAAAAATGCAGTGTGCGCACAGGGCCTAAATTAGTTTAAAGGGATTTTGTGGGCAAACAGATTATTATTAAAGGGAGCCTATCATGTCATTTTTTTTTATATTAAACCACTCCCAATTTGTTTTACATTATGCAATGTGCATCACTGATATGGTTTTCTAAAAAAAAAATTACATGTATTTATCTTAAAAAAATAGTTTATATGCTTAGGTGAAACCAGTACAGACCTTTGTTTTTAGTTATGAGGGCGGCCTATTTCTAGAAATCAGTCATGTCACTCATGTTCAAGCAAAATTATTTTTTTAACTTATTCTTGCCCCCTGCAGTGTAACTGATTATACCCAGGTCCTTTACCAGAACTTCTCTACTGCGCTCCACCCATTACAGTCACACGATCGTGACATCACACAGATCCTGTCTGCATAGACCAATTGTCCAATGCCGAGCTGAGCTAGGCCCATTACCTTCTGTAGCTCTGGAGTCGTTGCACACCTCGCTCTCCCCCCTGCAGGGACGCGCTTTCACTCACCGCTACATTCGGCTCTCTCCATGCTGCCATGGTCCCTCACGTGGCTTCTTCCTGCTTCCCCCTCCCGGGACCTGTGCGCGGGAAACAGGTCCTCCAGGTGTCCTCCTAGGGCATGTGCGAACACTGCAGCCCTTCTGTTAGAAGGGCCAACACGTCCCTCCTAGGAAGTGCCTTTCAAACGATCGCTAAAAGGCACTAGGTACTTTATGCACGCTCCAACTAAGGGAGGTGCTTGATCAACGACCTGGTTTTGTTAGTATTTCATACCCTAGTCAGCTAGTTGTGATGTCACCCTTGTGCATCCTGTCCTGCCTGTCCCTGGTTCCTGTCCTGCCTGTACCTGGTGCCAGCCCATCCTTCCCTGTTGGCACGTGGTTCCAGTCCGCTATGTCCTGCCTGTACCTGGTTCATGTCTGTCCTGTCCTGTTGGTACCTACTACCTGTCTTTCCTGCTCAGTTGGTACTTCTGACTGTCTTTGTGTTGGCCTTGCTAGTGACACTGCCTGTCCGTCCTGCCTGTGATGTCTGCCTCAAGCTAAACTGGTTGTCCCTGTCCACACTTGAGACTCAGCCTGTCTGCTCCTAGCTCCATCCCTGCCCTGGAGGTAAGCTGCCACGGTCCCAGACTCTACCCCACTAAAAAGGTAGAGCTGGGGTTTCCCTGTGGTCCTTTGCTTACACCAGTACTATGAGCATTACATAGTTACATGACCGGGACATCGCACAAGTCCTGGATAGACCAATGCGGACCTCCGGAACTCAGCTGGTCTATGCTATATGCATGGTGTGGGAGGTGAAGCGCTGCAATATAATCCACTGTAGTGATAAAGCATGGCAGTGGATTATAGAAATGCAGAAAAAAAAACAAACGCAGAAACAACTGACATGCTGCTTTTTTGTCAGCAACAAAATCTGCAAGAAAAAAAGAAGCAGCGTGTGCACAGCAGGTCACGATTCTCCTAGACTTTGCTGGGATGTGTTTTTCCTTGCAGTATTGATTAAAATCTGTAAGGAAAAAATGCATGAAAAAACCTGCAATGTGTGCACATAGCCTTAATAAAACAGGGGGGGGGGGTGAACTCATGTGACCCACTATAAAACTACGGTCATGCATCGCAAGTACCCAGAGAAGTCCAAAAAAAATATGGCCACATTGGGACTTCAACCCAACTATGACCCCAGGTACAGGGACATAGAAAGCGTGAATTCTAAAAATTGTAACAAAATTAGAAATGGAGTAGAAGGGAAGGTTATTTATATATCCAAATTATGAAGGCTGTAAGATATATATATGATTTAATATATGTGAATAAAGGAAGTGTTATAGGCTCAGAGTCCCGATTCAGTAAATCTCTCGTATATACCTTTGCTTCCAGAGAATATATGATCAAGCTATTTTTGCAATCTTTGTCCAATGTCAAATGTAGAATATTATACTTTTATTACATTGATTTTCTTAATCATTTTGTTCTTGATATTAATCTTAAATAAAAAAAAAAAATATAAGGCAGGAAAAAAAAAAAAAAAAGTTACAAGGAAGTCTGCGGACAAATTACAGGGACAGAGATGGGATGTTTTTTTTATTATTATTTTTTGTGCCTAGGTAACAGCTTATTGATTGGTGGGAGCTTGACTGCTGGGACTGATGGTTACAACGCTGAATTTTTATCCATGTCAGGGAATTTTTATCCCAGTTAGAATGGAGCACCAATGCACATACCCAACCAGTGCGGCATTCATTCTCTAAAGCGCTGTCACGGATGTGTCACGGCCAGTTGACAATCCAGTGGCAGCAAGTGCTAGAAGATCACAGAGATTGGCGGCACTTGTTATCATACAGTTAACCGTTTCTGCAGCTAGCAAATTCTATGACCCTGCTGAACTGTCAGTTTTTCCTCTCAGTTGCTATTCTCTGACTTCCTTTATTAACCTCACCCTGGGGTGGCTTGGGTGCGGTTTATAGTTTGCTCTTTGCTGTGGTCTGCAGTGGTCGGCTCCTGTAGCTCCAGAAACGTCTGTGGTTGCTGTTCCTCAGATAAGTGGTTGACTTTTCCTATCTACCTTGGCTGAGGTGATAGTAAAGGGGGAACACAAATGCTGGGTTTTTTTTTTTTTTACTTCCTTTAGTGTTAGTGGTGTTGACTAGGCTCATACCCTCCATCCTAATGCGGGCGTCACATGAGACGATCTATCGTGCGATATGTCGTCGGGGTCACGGTTTTCTTGACGCACATCCGGCATCGTTCACGTCGTCGTCTCGTGTGACACCTAAGAGCGACTCTTAACGTTCGCAAATCGGTTGTAAATCGTGTACCCGTCGCTTATTTTTATAAAATCGTTTAATCTTATTTGCACAGATTGTTCATCATACCCGGGGCAGCACACATCGCTCCGTGTGACACCCCAGGAACGATGAACACAGCTTACCTGCGTCCCACCAGCAATGCTGAAGGAAGGAGGTGGGCGGGATTTTTACATCTTGCTCATCTCCACCCCTCCGCTTCTATTCGGCGGCCGCTGTGTGACGTCGCAGTGGCACCGAACAAGCCACCCCCTTCAGGAAGTGGATGTTCCCCGCCCACAGCGACGTCGCTCAGCAGGTAAGTACGTGTGACGGCGGTTTAACGACTTTGTGTGACACGGGCAGCGATTTGCCTGTGACGCACAAACAACGGGGGCGGGTACGATCGCTCAATAGATTGTATCGTGTGACACCCGCATTACTTAACGCCCTCTTGCCAGAGGAAGACATGGTCCCAGGTAGCTAGCTCAGCGACAGGTGTGGAACCTGTATTGGATCGGTGGGGGCAGTGAAGGTGAGCTGCAGGTTATTGTAAGGGGGTCACCACTTCCCCCTTTCCCTACCAATAAGGCATTCCTTCTCCTTTCCTTTGCATTGTCCTATACAGCTGGTATAGCCTCTATCCTCTGGCGTGACAGGCAAATTGGACATAATTTCATATTAAACCCCCAAAATGGGCCGGACAAAATTGTTGGTACCCACAACAATATTTGGTTGCACACTCTTTGGAATAAATAACTGCAATCAATCGCTTCCTATAACTATCAACAAGCTTCTTACACCTCTCAACTGGAATTCTGGACCACTCTTCTTCTTCAAGCTGCTCCAGGTCTCTCACATTTGAAGGCGCCTTCTCCCAACAGCAATTTTAAGATCTTTCCACAGGT
>NW_027444370.1:0-24119 GCF_048569485.1 Anomaloglossus baeobatrachus | reverse complement strand
GCTCTGGAGGATAAGACATGATGTAACAGCAGAATAGTGACCGCAGCTCTGGAGGTGACTGGAGGATAAGACATGATGTAACAGCAGAATAGTGTCCGCAGCTGTGGAGGTGACTGGAGGATAAGACATGATGTAACAGCAGAATAGTGTCCGCAGCTCTGGAGGTGACTGGAGGATAAGACATGATGTAACAGCAGAATAGTGACCGCAGCTCTGGAGGTGACTGGAGGATAAGACATGATGTAACAGCAGAATAGTGTCCGCAGCTCTGGAGGTGACTGGAGGATAAGACATGATGTAACAGCAGAATAGTGACCGCAGCTCTGGAGGTGATTGGAGGATAAGACATGATGTAACAGCAGAATAGTGACCGCAGCTCTGGAGGTGACTGGAGGATAAGACATGATGTAACAGCAGAATAGTGTCCGCAGCTCTGGAGGTGACTGGAGGATAAGACATGATGTAATAGCAGAATAGTGACCGCAGCTCTGGAGGTGTACACAGTGCTGTGCAGAAGTTTGCGCACCCCTGGTCAAAATTACTGTTATTGTGAACAGTTAATCAAGTTGAAAATGAAATGATCTCTAAAAGGCAGACAGTTAAAGATGAGACATTTCCTTTATATTTTAGGTAAAAACAAAAAAAATATTTTCATCTTTAACATTTTAAAAACTACAAAAATGAAAATGGGCCAATACAAAAGTTTGCACACCCTTGTAGATTTGTGTGCTCAGATAACTTTGACTATCTCTTCAGACCTTAATTCGCTTGTTAGGTTTGTGGCTTGTTCATGATCATAGTTAGGAAAGGCCGGGTGATGCAAATTTCACAGCTTTATAAAAACCCAGCTTCCTCTAACTTTGTGCAAATAAAACAGCCATGGGTCTTTCAAAGCAGCTGCCTAGCACTCTGAAAATCAAAATGGTGAAGGCCCACAAAGCAGAAGAAAGCTAGAAGAACATAGCAAAGCGTTTTCAAGTTGCCCTGGCACTTACAGAAACAGTGGAGGTCAGGATAAGGTCTGGAAAATCAAGCACAATTTCTGTGAGAGCTGCTGGTAGGATTGCTAGAGGCAAATCAGAGCCCCTGCATGACTGCAAAAGACCTTCAGGAAGATTTAGCCGACTCTGGAGTTGTGGTACATTGTTCTACTGTTCAGAGACACCTGCACAAATATGGCCTTCATGGAAGAATCACCAGAAGAATCTTCTGCTGCCTCCTCACCATAAAATGTAGCATCAGAAGTCTGCAAAACAACATCTAAACAAGACTGATGTATTTTGGAAACAAGTCGTGTTAACGGATGAGGTTAAAATAGAACTCCTTGGCCACAATGATCAAACCAAATGTTTGGGAAAAAAAGGAGACAGAATGTCATTACAAGAACATCTCGCCAACCATTAAGCATGGGGGTGGATCTATCATGCTTTGGGTTGTGTTCTATCCAATGGCACTGGGAACATTTCACAGGTAGAGGGAAGAATGGATTCAACTAAGCAAACATAACACCATCTGTAAAAAAGCTGAAGTTGAAAAGAGGACGACTTCTACAAATGGATAAGGATCCGAAACACAATTCAACATCCACATTAGCCTATGTCAAAAGCTACAAGCTGAAGGTTTTACAATGACCCTCACAGTCCCCTGATCTGAACATCATTGAAAATCTGTGGCTAGACCGCAAAAGAGCAGTGCATGCAAGACGAGCAAGGAATCTCACAGAACAAGAAGACGTCTCCAAGGAAGAAAGCGCAAACAAGAATTGAAAGACTCTTGGCTGCTACAAAAAACATTTACAAGCTTTGATACTTTCCAAAGGGGGCGCTGCAGGTCCTAACCATGCAGGGTCCCCAATAGTTTGCATTGGCAAACTTTATTTTTTGTTGTGAATATAAAAATGTAAAAAAAATATATATATTTTTTGTCTAAAATGCAGAGAATATGAGTTATCCTTAACTGTATGGCTTTTACAGATAATTTCATCTTCACCTTGCTTAATTGTTCAGAATATCAGTAAACTTGACCAGGGGTGCTCAAACTTTTGCATGCCACTGTATAATAGCTTTATTCTCATACATGGGGTAGTTATATTCTTGTACATGGAACAGTATTATAGCAGTTATTTTCTTATATATAAGGGCAGTATTATAGTAGTTATATTCTTGTATATAGGGGCAGTATTATAGTAGTTATATTCTTGTACATAGGGGGCAGTATTATAGTAGTTATATTCTTGTACATAGGGGGCAGTATTATAGTAGTTATATTCTTGTATATAGGGGCAGTATTATAGTAGTTATATTCTCATACATGGGACAGTATTATAGTAGTTATATTCTTATATATAAGGACAGTATTATAGTAGTTATATTCTTGTACATAGGGGAAGTATTATAGTAGTTATATTCTTGTATATAGGGGGCAGTATTATAGTAGTTATATTCTTGTACATAGGGGGCAGTATTATAGTAGTTATATTCTTGTACATAGGGGGCAGTATTATAGTAGTTATATTCTTGTATATAGGGGCAGTATTATAGTAGTTATATTCTCATACATGGGACAGTATTATAGTAGTTATATTCTTATATATAAGGACAGTATTATAGTAGTTATATTCTTGTACATAGGGGGCAGTATTATAGTAGTTATATTCTTGTACATAGGGGGCAGTATTATAGTAGTTATATTCTTGTACATAGGGGCAGTATTATAGTAGTTATATTCTTGTATATAGAGGCAGTATTACAGTAGTTATATTCTTATATATAAGGACAGTATTATAGTAGTTATATTCTTGTACATAGGGGCAGTATTATAGTAGTTATATTCTTGTATATAAGGGCAGTATTATAGTAGTTATATTCTTATATATAAGGGCAGTATTATAGTAGTTATATTCTTGTACATAGGGGGCAGTATTATAGTAGTTATATTCTTGTACATAGGGGGAAGTATTATAGTAGTTATATTCTTGTACATAGGGGGCAGTATTATAGTAGTTATATTCTTGTACATAGGGGGAAGTATTATAGTAGTTATATTCTTGTACATAGGGGCAGTATTATAGTAGTTATATTCTTGTATATAAGGGCAGTATTATAGTAGTTATATTCTTGTATATAAGGGCAGTATTATAGCAGTTATATTCTTGTATATAAGGGCAGTATTATAGTAGTTATATTCTTGTACATAGGGGGCAGTATTATAGTAGTTATATTCTTGTACATAGGGGGCAGTATTATAGTAGTTATATTCTTGTACATAGGAGCAGTATTATAGCAGTTATATTCTTGTACATAGGGTCAGTATTATAGTAGTTATATTCTTATATATAAGGGCAGTATTATAGTAGTTATATTCTTATATATAAGGGCAGTATTATAGTAGTTATATTCTTGTACATAGGGGGCGGTATTATAGTAGTTATGTTCTTGTACATAGGGGCAGTATTATAGTAGTTATATTCTTGTACATAGGGGCAGTATTATAGTAGTTATATTCTTGTACATGGGACAGTATTATAGTAGTTATAGTCTTGTACATAGGGGCAGTATTATAGTAGTTATATTCTTATATATAAGGGCAGTATTATAGTAGTTATATTCTTGTACATAGGGAGCAGTATTATAGTAGTTATATTCTTGTACATAGGGGGCAGTATTATAGTAGTTATGTTCTTATACATAGGGGCAGTATTATAGTAGTTATATTCTTGTACATAGGGGGCAGTATTATAGCAGTTATATTCTTATATATAAGGGCAGTATTATAGTAGTTATATTCTTGTATATAGGGGGCAGTATTATAGCAGTTATATTCTTGTACATAGGGGCAGTATTATAGTAGTTATATTCTTATATATAAGGGCAGTATTATAGTAGTTATATTCTTGTACATAGGGGCAGTATTATAGTAGTTATATTCTTGTACATGGGACAGTATTATAGTAGTTATAGTCTTGTACATAGGGGCAGTATTATAGTAGTTATATTCTTATATATAAGGGCTGTATTATAGTAGTTATATTCTTGTACATAGGGAGCAGTATTATAGTAGTTATATTCTTGTACATAGGGGGCAGTATTATAGTAGTTATGTTCTTATACATAGGGGCAGTATTATAGTAGTTATATTCTTGTACATAGGGGGCAGTATTATAGTAGTTATATTCTTGTACATAGGGGGCAGTATTATAGTAGTTATCTTCTTGTACATAGGGGCAGTATTATAGTAGTTATATTCTTGTACATAGGGGCAGTATTATAGTAGTTATGTTCTTGTACATAGGGGCAGTATTATAGTAGTTATATTCTTATATATAAGGGCAGTATTATAGTAGTTATATTCTTGTACATAGGGAGCAGTATTATAGTAGTTATATTCTTGTACATAGGGGGCAGTATTATAGTAGTTATGTTCTTATACATAGGGGCAGTATTATAGTAGTTATATTCTTGTACATAGGGGGCAGTATTATAGCAGTTATATTCTTATATATAAGGGCAGTATTATAGTAGTTATATTCTTGTATATAGGGGGCAGTATTATAGCAGTTATATTCTTGTACATAGGGGGCAGTATTATAGTAGTTATGTTCTTATACATAGGGGCAGTATTATAGTAGTTATATTCTTGTACATAGGGGGCAGTATTATAGCAGTTATATTCTTATATATAAGGGCAGTATTATAGTAGTTATATTCTTGTATATAGGGGGCAGTATTATAGCAGTTATATTCTTGTACATAGGGGCAGTATTATAGTAGTTATATTCTTATATATAAGGGCAGTATTATAGTAGTTATATTCTTGTACATAGGGGCAGTATTATAGTAGTTATATTCTTGTACATGGGACAGTATTATAGTAGTTATAGTCTTGTACATAGGGGCAGTATTATAGTAGTTATATTCTTATATATAAGGGCAGTATTATAGTAGTTATATTCTTGTACATAGGGAGCAGTATTATAGTAGTTATACTCTTGTACATAGGGGGCAGTATTATAGTAGTTATGTTCTTATACATAGGGGCAGTATTATAGTAGTTATATTCTTGTACATAGGGGGCAGTATTATAGTAGTTATATTCTTGTACATAGGGGGCAGTATTATAGTAGTTATAGTCTTGTACATAGGGGGCAGTATTATAGTAGTTATATTCTTGTACATAGGGGCAGTATTATAGTAGTTATATTCTTGTACATAGGGGCAGTATTATAGTAGTTATATTCTTGTACATGGGACAGTATTATAGTAGTTATAGTCTTGTACATAGGGGCAGTATTATAGTAGTTATATTCTTATATATAAGGGCAGTATTATAGTAGTTATATTCTTGTACATGGGACAGTATTATAGTAGTTATAGTCTTGTACATAGGGGCAGTATTATAGTAGTTATATTCTTGTATATAGGGGCAGTATTATAGTAGTTATATTCTTGTATATAGGGGGCAGTATTATAGTAGTTATATTCTTGTATATAGGGGCAGTATTATAGTAGTTATATTCTTGTACATAGGGGGCAGTATTATAGTAGTTATATTCTTGTATATAGGGGCAGTATTATAGTAGTTATATTCTTGTACATAGGGAGCAGTATTATAGTAGTTATATTCTTGTACATAAAGGGCAGTATTATAGTAGTTATATTCTTGTACATAGGGGCAGTATTATAGTAGTTATGTCCTTGTAAATAGGGGCAGTATTATAGTAGTTATGTTCTTGTACATAGGGGCAGTATTATAGTAGTTATGTCCTTGTAAATAGGGGCAGTATTACAGCAGTTATAACCTGTTTTATAGTGTAAGGTTGTAAGACTTGTCTCTGGAGTTTAGTTGTATTCCTATGCATAGGGGCGGTATTACAGCAGTTACAGTTTCTGTTTTATAGTGTAAGGTTGTACACTTATTTCTTTTTTCCTTTCTTCACATGTCACTCCGTGTTTTCAGTAGGGGGCGACACTGTGTAATATCAATATAACATTACATTCCTGCTCCTTCCTGACAGATTGGGTGCAGGATATCTGAGGTTTCCTCCTTCCTGACAGATTGGGTGCAGGATATCTGAGGTTTCCTCCTTCCTGACAGACTGGGTGCGGGATATCTCAGATTTGCTCTTTCCTGACAGACTGGGTGCAGGATATCTCAGATTTGCTCCTTCCTGACAGACTGGGTGCAGGATATCTGAGGTTTCCTCCTTCCTGACAGATTGGGTGCAGGATATCTCAGGTTTCCTCCTTCCTCACAGATCGGGTGCGGGATATCTCAGATTTGCTCTTTCCTGACAAGTTGGGTGCCGGATATCTCAGATTTGCTCCTTCCTGACAGACTGGGTGCGGGATATCTCAGATTTGCTCCTTCCTGACAGATCGGGTGCAGGATATCTCAGATTTGCTCTTTCCTGACAGACTGGGTGCAGGATATCTCAGATTTGCTCTTTCCTGACAAGTTGGGTGCCGGATATCTCAGATTTGCTCCTTCCTGACAGACTGGGTGCGGGATATCTCAGATTTGCTCCTTCCTGACAGATCGGGTGCAGGATATCTCAGATTTGCTCTTTCCTGACAGACTGGGTGCAGGATATCTCAGATTTGCTCCTTCCTGATAGATCGGGTGTGGGATATCTCAGATTTGCTCCTTCCTGACAAACTGGGTGCGGGATATCTCAGATTTGCTCCTTCCTGACAGATCTGGTGCAGGATATCTCAGATTTGCTTCTTCCTGGGAGATCGGGTGCAGGATATCTTAGATTTGCTCCTTCCTGACAGACTGGGCGCAGGATATCTCAGATTTGCTCCTTCCTCACAGACTGGGTGCGGGATATCTCAGATTTGCTCCTTCCTGACAGACTGGGTGCGGGATATCTCAGATTTGCTCCTTCCTGACAGACTGGGTGTAAGATATCTCAGGTTTCCTCCTTCCTGACAGACTGGGTGCGGGATTTCTCAGGTTTCTCCTTCCTGACAGACTGGGTGCAGGATATCTCAGGTTCCTCCTTCCTGACAGACTGGGTGCGGGATATCTCAGGTTTCCTCCTTCCTGACAGACTGGGTGCGGGATATCTCAGGTTTCCTCCTTCCTGACAGACTGGGTGCGGGATATCTCAGGTTTCTCCTTCCTGACAGACTGGGTGCAGGATATCTCAGATTTTCTCCTTCCTGACAGACTGGGTGCGGGATATCTCAGGTTTCTCCTTCCTGACAGACTGGGTGCGGGATATCTCAGATTTGCTCCTTCCTGACAGACTGGGTGTGGGATATCTCAGATTTGCTCCTTCCTGACAGACTGGGTGCAGGATATCTCAGATTTGCTCCTTCCTGACAGACTGGGTGCGTGTTATCTCAGATTTGCTCCTTCCTGGGAGATCGGGTGCAGGATATCTCAGATTTGCTCCTTCCTGACAGACTGGGTGTGGGATATCTCAGATTTGCTCCTTCCTGACAGACTGGGTGCAGGATATTTCAGATTTGCTCCTTCCTGACAGACTGGGTGCGGGATATCTCAGGTTTCTCCTTCCTGGGAGATCGGGTGCAGGATATCTCAGATTTGCTCCTTCCTGACAGACTGGGTGTGGGATATCTCAGATTTGCTCCTTCCTGACAGACTGGGTGTGGGATATCTCAGGTTTCTCCTTCCTGACAGACTGGGTGCGGGATATCTCAGATTTGCTCCTTCCTGATAGACTGGGTACGGGATATCTCAGATTTGCTCCTTCCTGACAGACTGGGTGCGGGATATCTCAGATTACTCCTTCTCGCTGCTCGGTGTTTGTTTTCTTTGGAGATGTCTTTTCTCCGCTGATGTTGATGCTTATTGACTTTTCTTGTCTTGTGAGTGTGAAGCGTTTGCCCGGCGGTCGTGCATTAATGCTGCGTCCTTCTATAAATATCACCGCTGTTTTGTATCCGTCTGTGATCCGCGCCGTCCTTTTATCCTTTTATATCAGTGATTGGTCGTCTCTGCTCTTTTTTATATATCATTTTTTGTTGTTGACTTATAATTAGTCCCCTTTTCCTCCACAGCAATAAAATGGAGCCAATGTAAGATTAGGGTGTTTCACGTAAAATTTGTCTAAAAGTAGCGTAAAGTCTTCGCCAGTGATCGGCGCCATTTTTATAGCGCTTCTGCCATTTTTCACCTTTTTGTTTCGTGTTTATGTCGTGACTTCACTGGAAGCAAAATTTTGAGAAAATGTGCAAAGTGATGTCGAGAAGAGTGTCCTGTCTCCCCCACCCTCCAGTGATACAAGCTGCATTCAGTGCTCCGGAGCTGACATCCATCCCGCTTTGACGTGGTGAGGCTTGGCAGTTCCCAGTTGGAGGAATGCCTCTGTATTGTTGCGCCGCTCTCGTCCCGGCTGAAAGGGCCGTGAACTTGAAAGCGGCCACATGAAAGGGCTGTGTCTAGGAAGGGATTAGCCGGCCCTGGCATAATGCAGGCGGGGAGGGGGGTGCTGGGACCCCTTTTTCATCAGCTGCGTCCCCCTCGTCCTATTTGTATTCACATTGTGCACTTGGCGGTGAGCGGCGACCGTGTGACCCGATCCTTCCCGGGAGCGCACACAACGCGCCCTTCTGATGGGGACGGATGATCCTGTGATAATGGAGGTTGTCAGACGCCTTTTCATGTTGTCATTGATGGCGCTTTGATTATTTTCTCGCAGATTAACTCTTCACACGCCGCGATGGGACCAAATATCGGGGGGAAAGGGAGAAATGATCATCGATTTCCGGATCTCATTACGGATCGGTCTCTCGTCTTTCATGACGTCACGTTTCATTGTTCCGGTTATTCTTCATTTTTGGTCTTGTTTTTACACTTCTCGCTGGTGTGTCTCCATCTTGGGACCCTCGTTACAAGGCGTTAATTAGTGGGGTCTCCAGCGAGCTCTAGAGCAAAGGATGCAGTCCGGGAAGTGAGTAACCTACAAATACGTCCCCGATAAAAGCCGCTCTCTTCAGGGGTCAGGTATGAAGACTGGACATTGCTGAGGGTCTATATATACTAGCGAGGTGTATACACCCTGATAAACGGCCCTGCTGCAGGCACTGGGGTCTGGACGCTCGGGGCTGGGGTCTGGACGCTCGGGGCTGGGGTCTGGACGTGGTGTCGGGGCTGGGGTCTGGACGTGGTGTCGGGGCTGGGGTCTGGACGTGGTGTCGGGGCTGGGGTCTGGACGTGGTGTCGGGGCTGGGGTCTGGACGTTGTGTCGGGGCTGGGGTCTGGACGCTCGGGGCTGGGGTCTGGACGCTCGGGGCTGGGGTCTGGACGTGGTGTCGGGGCTGGGGTCTGGACGTGGTGTCGGGGCTGGGGTCTGGACGCTCGGGGCTGGGGTCTGGACGCTCGGGGCTGGGGTCTGAACTCTGGAATCTCGGGGCTGGCGTCTGGAATCTCGGGGCTGGGTTCTGGACGCTCGGGGCTGGGGTCTGGACGCTCGGGGCTGGGGTCTGGACGCTCGGGGCTGGGGTCTGGACGCTCGGGGCTGGGGTCTGGACGTGGTGTCAAGGCTGGGGTCTGGATGCTCGGGGCTGGGGTCTGGACGCTCGAGGCTGGGGTCTGGACGCTCGGGGCTGGGGTCTGGACGTGGTGTCGGGGCTGGGGTCTGGACGTGGTGTCGGGGCTGGGGTCTGGACGCTCGGGGCTGGGGTTTGGACGCTCGGGGCTGGGGTCTGGACGCTCGAGGCTGGGGTCTGGAATCTCGGGGCTGGGGTCTGGACGCTTGGGGCTGGGGTCTGGACGCTCGGGGCTGGGGTCTGGACGCTCGGGGCTGGGGTCTGGACGCTCGGGGCTGGGGTCTGAACTCTGGAATCTCGGGGCTGGGGTCTGGACGCTCGGGGCTGGGGTCTGGACGCTCGGGGCTGGGGTCTGGACGCTCGGGGCTGGGGTCTGGACCCTCGGGGCTGGGGTCTGGACGTGGTGTCGGGGCTGGGGTCTGGACGCTCGGGGCTGGGGTCTGGAGGCTCGGGGCTGGGGTCTGGACGCTCGAGGCTGGGGTCTGGACGCTCGGGGCTGGGGTCTGGACGTGGTGTCGGGGCTGGGGTCTGGACGCTCGGGGCTGGGGTCTGGACGCTCGAGGCTGGGGTCTAGACGTGGTGTCGGGGCTGGGGTCTGGACGTGGTGTCGGGGCTGGGGTCTGGACGCTCGGGGCTGGGGTCTGGACGCTCGAGGCTGGGGTCTGGACGTGGTGTCGGGGCTGGGGTCTGGACGCTCGGGGCTGGGGTCTGGACGCTCGAGGCTGGGGGCTGGACGCTCGGGGCTGGTGTCTGGACGCTCAGGGCTGGGGTCTGGACGTGGTGTCGGGGCTGGGGTCTGGATGCTCGGGGCTGGGGTCTGGACGCTCGAGGCTGGGGTCTGGACGCTCGGGGCTGGGGTCTGGACGTGGTGTCGGGGCTGGGGTCTGGACGTGGTGTCAGGGCTGGCGTCTGGACGCTCGGGGTTGGGGTCTGGACGCTCGGGGCTGGGGTCTGGACGCTCGGGGCTGGGGTCTGGACGCTCGAGGCTGGGGTCTGGAATCATGGGGCTGGGGTCTGGACGCTCGGGGCTGGGGTCTGGACGTTCGGGGCTGGGGTCTGAACTCTGGAATCTCGGGTCTGGACGCTCGGGGCTGGGGTCTGGACGTGGTGTCGGGGCTGGGGTCTGGACGCTCGGGGCTGGGGTCTGAACTCTGGAATCTCGGGTCTGGACGCTCGGGGCTGGGGTCTGGACGTGGTGTCGGGGCTGGGGTCTGGACGCTCGGGGCTGGGGTCTGAACTCTGGAATCTCGGGGCTGGGGTCTGGACGCTCGGGGCTGGGGTCTGGACGTGGTGTCGGGGCTGGGGTCTGGACGCTCGGGGCTGGGGTCTGGACGCTCGGGGCTGGGGTCTGGACGCTCGGGGCTGGGGTCTGGACGCTCGATGCTGGGGTCTGGACGCTCGGGGCTGGGGTCTGGACGCTCGGGGCTGGGGTCTGGACGCTCGAGGCTGGGGTCTGGACGCTCGGGGCTGGGGTCTGGACGTGGTGTCGGGGCTGGGGTCTGGACGCTCGGGGCTGGGGTCTGGACGCTCGAGGCTGGGGTCTGGACGCTCGGGGCTGGGGTCTGGACGCTCGGGGCTGGGGTCTGACCTCTGGAATCTCGGGGCTGGGGTCTGGACGCTCGGGGCTGGGGTCTGGACGTGGTGTCGGGGCTGGGGTCTGGACGCTCGGGGCTGGGGTCTGAACTCTGGAATCTCGGGGCTGGGGTCTGGACGCTCGGGGCTGGGGTCTGGACGCTTGGGGCTGGGGTCTGGACGTGGTGTCGGGGCTGGGGTCTGGACGCTCGGGGCTGGGGTCTGAACGTGGTGTCGGGGCTGGACGTGGTGTTGGGGCTGGGGTCTGGACGTGGTGTTGGGGCTGGGGTCTGGAGGCTCGGGGCTGGGGTCTGGACGCTCGGGGCTGGGGTCTGGACGTGGTGTCGGGGCTGGGGTCTGGACGTGGTGTCGGGGCTGGGGTCTGGACGTGGTGTCGGGGCTGGGGTCTGGACGTGGTGTTGGGGCTGGGGTCTGGAGGCTCGGGGCTGGGGTCTGGACGCTCGGGGCTGGGGTCTGGACGTGGTGTCGGGGCTGGGGTCTGGACGTGGTGTCGGGGCTGGGGTCTGGACGTGGTGTCGGGGCTGGGGTCTGGACGTGGTGTCGGGGCTGGGGTCTGGACGCTCGGGGCTGGGGTCTGGACGTGGTGTCGGGGCTGGGGTCTGGACGCTCGGGGCTGGGGTCTGGACGTGGTGTCGGGGCTGGGGTCTGGACGCTCGGGGCTGGGGTCTGGACGTGGTGTCGGGGCTGGGGTCTGGACGCTCGGGGCTGGGGTCTGGACGCTTGGGGCTGGGGTCTGGACGCTCGAGGCTGGGGTCTGGACGCTCGAGGCTGGGGTCAGGGCTTATTTGTTTGGCTCCGGGTGACCCCAGTTTCACAGTAAACTGTATACAGTGAGTCTGTAAACCGGTGTATTTCTGTGACTGATCCTGGGCACACCGGCTCCGCTCTGAGGTACATGCGCCATGTTACACCCCACACATCAGAGAACACAGGAGGCACCGCACGCCTCACACTGACACTGCTGAGGGGAAAAGAAAAACGAGCCCCGACTGGACTCATTGACAGCTCAGCTCTGCTAGGTTACTATGGTCACATATAAACTGAGCTGTGATTGGTTGCTGTGGTAATTATAAGCTGAATTTTGATTGGTTGCTTTGGTAAAATAGAAGCTGAGCTGTGATTGGTTGCTCTAGTTAAAAATAAGCTGAGCTGTGATTGGTTCCTCTGGTAACTATAAGCTGAGCTGTGATTGGTTGCTCTGGTAAATATTAGCTGAGCTGGGGTTGGTTACTCTGGTAAATATAAGCTGTGCTGTGATTGGTTGCTCTGATAAATATAGGCTGAGCTGTGATTGGTTGCTCTGGTAAATATAAGCTGAGCTGTGATTGGTTCCTCTGGTAAATATAAGCTGAGCTATGATTGGTTGCTCTGGTAACTATAAGCTGAGCTGTGATTGGTTCCTCTGGTAACTATAAGCTGAGCTGTGATAGGTTCCTCTGGTAAATACAAGCTGAGCTGTGATAGGTTCCTCTGGTAAATACAAGCTGAGCTGTGATAGGTTGCTGTGGGTGGCACAGTGTACGATGGCACAGTTTAGATGATGAGGCCTTGTTGCCCCGCACAGAGCACTCGAGGTGAATGCAGCCGGAGCCGTCCTGTGTATCTACAGCACTTGGATGCAGATGACACTATTGCTGCGTTCAGTGTTTGGTGAGTTTTTCCTCTGTATATGGTGAGTTTTTTCCTCAGTATTTGGTGAGTTTTTCCTCTGTATATGGTGAGTTTTTCCTCTGTATATGGTGAGTTTTTTCCTCAGTATTTGGTGAAGTTTTCCTCTGTATATGGTGAGTTTTTCCTCAGTATTTGGTGAGGTTTTCCTCAGTATTTGGTGAGTTTTTTCCTCAGTATTTGGTGAGTTTTTCCTCTGTATATGGTGAGTTTTTTCCTCAGTATTTGGTGAGTTTTTCCTCTGTATATGGTGAGTTTTTTCCTCAGTATTTGGTGAGTTTTTTCCTCAGTATTTGGTGAGTTTTTTCCTCTGTATATGGTGAGGTTTTCCTCAGTATTTGGTGAGGTTTTCCTCAGTATTTGGTGAGTTTTTTCCTCAGTATTTGGTGAGTTTTTCCTCTGTATATGGTGAGTTTTTTCCTCAGTATTTGGTGAGGTTTTCCTCGGTATTTGGTGAGTTTTTTCCTCTGTATATGGTGAGGTTTTCCTCAGTATTTGGTGAGTTTTTCCCTCAGTATTTGGTGAGGTTTTCCTCAGTATTTGGTGAGTTTTTCCCTCAGTATTTGGTGAGGTTTTCCTCAGTATTTGGTGAGGTTTTCCTCAGTATTTGGTGAGTTTTCCCTCAGTATTTGGTGAGTTTTTCCTCAGTATTTGGTGAGTTTTTTCCTCAGTATTTGGTGAGGTTTTCCTCAGTATTTGGTGAGTTTTTTCCTCAGTATTTGGTGAGTTTTTCCTCAATATTTGATGAGTTTTTCCTCAGTATTTGGTGAGTTTTTCCTCAGTATTTGGTGAGTTTTTCCTCAGTATTTGGTGAGTTTTCCCTCAATATTTGGTGAGTTTTTCCTCAGTATTTGGTGAGGTTTTCCTCAGTATTTGGTAAGTTTTTCCTCAGTATTTGGTGAGTTTTTTCCTCAGTATTTGGTGAGTTTTTTCCTCAGTATTTGGTGAGGTTTTCCTCAGTATTTGGTGAGTTTTTTCCTCAGTATTTGGTGAGTTTTTTCCTCAGTATTTGGTGAGTTTTTCCTCGGTATTTGGTGAGGTTTTCCTCAGTATTTGGTGAGGTTTTTCCTCAGTATTTGGTGAGTTTTTCCTCGGTATTTGGTGAGGTTTTCCTCGGTATTTGGTGAGGTTTTCCTCAGTATTTGGTGAGGTTTTCCTCAGTATTTGGTGAAGTTTTCCTCAGTATTTGGTGAGTTTTTCCTCGGTATTTGGTGAGGTTTTCCTCGGTATTTGGTGAGGTTTTCCTCAGTATTTGGAGAGGTTTTCCTCAGTATTTGGAGAGGTTTTCCTCAGTATTTGGTGAGGTTTTCCTCAGTATTTGGTGAGTTTTTTCCTCAGTATTTGGTGAGTTTTTCCTCGGTATTTGGTGAGTTTTTCCTCGGTATTTGGTGAGGTTTTCCTCAGTATTTGGTGAGGTTTTCCTCAGTATTTGGTGAGTTCTTCCTCAGTATTTGGTGAGTTTGGTGAGCACATAGAATGAAATGACTTTTTTTTTTCAGAGATAGAGAAATAGACAGAAGAATAGATAGATAGACAAAGGGATAGATAGATAGATAGATAGAGGGATAGATAGATAGAGGGATAGATAGATAGATAGAGGGATAGATAGATAGAGGGATAGATAGATAGAGGGATAGATAGATAGATAGATGGATAGATAGATGGATAGATAGATGGATAGATGGATAGATAGATAGATAGAGAGATAGATAGATAGAGGGATAGATAGATAGATAGATAGATAGAGGGATAGAGGGATAGATAGATAGATAGAGGGATAGAGGGATAGATAGATAGATAGATAGAGGGATAGATAGATAGAGGGATAGAGGGATAGATGGATAGATAGATAGATAGATAGATAGAGGGATAGATAGATAGATAGATAGATAGATAGATAGATAGAGGGATAGATAGATAGAGGGATAGATAGATAGAGGGATAGATAGAGGGATAGATAGATAGAGGGATAGATAGAGGGATAGATAGATAGAGGGATAGATAGATAGAGGGATAGATAGATAGAGAGATAGATAGAGGGATAGATAGATAGAGGGATAGATAGATAGATGGATAGATAGATAGATAGAGGGATAGAGGGATAGATAGATAGATAGAGGGATAGATAGATAGATAGATAGATAGATAGAGGGATAGATGGATAGATAGATAGATAGATGGATAGATAGAGGGATAGATGGATAGATAGATAGAGGGATAGAGGGATAGATAGATAGAGGGATAGAGGGATAGATAGATAGAGGGATAGATAGATAGAGGGATAGAGGGATAGATAGATAGAGGGATAGATAGATAGAGGGATAGATAGATAGATAGAGGGATAGATAGATAGAGGGATAGAGGGATAGATAGATAGATAGATAGATAGAGGGATAGATAGATAGAGGGATAGATAGATAGAGGGATAGATAGATAGAGAGATAGATAGAGAGATAGATAGAGGGATAGATAGATAGAGGGATAGATAGATAGAGGGATAGATAGATAGATAGAGGGATAGATAGATAGAGGGATAGATAGATAGAGGGATAGATAGATAGAGGGATAGATAGAGGGAGGGATAGATAGATAGATAGATAGAGGGATAGATAGATAGATAGAGGGATAGATAGATAGATAGAGGGATAGATAGAGGGATAGATAGATAGATAGAGGGATAGATAGATAGATAGATAGATAGAGGGATAGATAGATAGAGGGATAGATAGAGAGAGGGATAGATGGATAGATAGAGAGAGAGAGGGATAGATAGAGGGATAGATAGATAGATAGATAGATAGACAGAGGGATAGATAGAGTCCATGTGAGCACACGCTGCATTTCTCACGGTCGGCAGTGGGCTCACATTACCGGCCGTGGGAAATGACCGGTAATTACCTCTGATAGATAGACAGAGGGATAGATAGAGTCCATGTGAGCACACGCTGCATTTCTCACGGTCGGCAGTGGGCTCACATTACCGGCCGTGGGAAATGACCGGTAATTACCTCTGCTGTCTCGCTGCGAGGCTGCTTTCATTCAGCGCTGTGTATCAGTCGCGGCTGGATGTAAGCAGCGCAGGACCTGTGGATTATGCTGGAGCTGGGTGGATGACGTCGGAGCTTTGTTTCGGGAGGGGTTAATAAAAGGGTGAACGAGGCTTGTTTGTGTTTTATTTAAAATAAAGGATTTTTCGGTGTGTGTTTTTTCACTTTACTTACGGGTTGATCATGTCAGCTGTCTCATAGACGCTGCCATGATCAAGCCTGGAGTTAATGGCGGTGATCCGCCTCCATTAACCCCTTGTATTACCCTGACCGCCACTGCTACACGGCAGCAGGAAAAGCCGGGGACACTCCGGTACTGCCGCATAATGCATGCGACAGTCCCGGGGCAGCTGCGGCTGATATTCTCGGCTGCGGGAGGTGGAGTGAGGCGGGGGACATTAACCCTGCCCCTCTCCCTCCACAGCCTGAGAATACCGGGCCGCCGCTGTGTGCTTACCTCGGCTGGACGGTAAATATGCAGCGGAGCCCACGTGTTGTTTTTTTCTATATTTCCGTTTGCTTTCTATGTGTTTTCTATGTGTCTGTGTCTATGTGTTCTATGTCTGTGATGTGTCTATGTGTGTGTGATCTCTGTGTGTGTGTGTTTTCTCTCTGCTTTGCTTCCTCTTCCTGTAATGACATCACTTCCCTGCAAAACGCAGGCAGCGATGTACATTACCGGAGGTAAACCGCGAAATACCGCAGGGAATAACGCAGGAAAACGCAGTGAACCGCACAGAATTTGCTGCCTGCATTATTCCTTGCGGGATTTCACGATTACATGGCAATCAATGGAGTGAAATCCCGCAGCGACGTGCGGAAAAGAATTGACATGCAATTGTTTTTGCTGCGGGAATCCCGCAGCAAAACATGCAGTTGTCAAAATCCGCCTAGTGCGCACAGGATTTTTTTTCCCCATAGGTCTTGCTGGTGAATCACTGCAGAGATGTTATGAACATTTTCTGCAGCGAAACATGCAGCAAATCCACAGAAAATCTGCGGCAAAATCCGGTAAGTGCGCACAGGGCCTTTGGAGGCAATGTCCGGAGTGGGTGGTGCTTCAGCTGGTTGGCAATGTCCAGTTCCATTCACTGACCGCACGCACAGGTCTTACAGCCAGCCGGTGAAGCACGGACTACCATGGAACATTTGTAGAACTTTTCACTATGTCCGCCCTGGACATGTCCTATAACCAGGGGTGGACATATTATTGGGGCAACCTGTGCGGCCACACAGGGGCCCAAGATGTGAGAGGCCATTAATACCGCCAAAGAAGGAGGAATTGGGAATTTGATGAGTTCTTGGACTGCAAAGGGCCCCTATATTGTTCTTGCTCAGGGGCCTTTTTCTGTCTGTGTCCACCAGTGACCCCGAGGAGCGCGTCCAATACCTTATGAGTCATGGAATCTGAGAAGAAGGGCATGGTCTCTGTCCGTAGGGTCATGACGGGGTGGCAGACAGGGCGTCGGACAGTTGGGCTGACAGGGCGAACTTGGGAGGTGGACGAGGCATCTGGGTTTGGTGGACAGGGTGTCAGAAGTTTGTGGACGAGGCGTTGGGGGGTGGATAGGGTGTCGAGAGTTTGTGGACGAGGCTTTGGGAGGTGGATGAAGTGTCAGGAGTTCGTGGATGAGGCGTTGGGAGGTGGATGGGGTGTCAGGAGTTTGTGGACGAGGCATTGGGAGGTGGATGGGGTGTCGGGAGTTCGTGGATGAGGCATTGGGGGTGGATGTGGTGTCAGGAGTTTGTGGACGAGGCTTTGGGAGGTGGATGAAGTGTCAGGAGTTCGTGGATGAGGCGTTGGGGGTGGATGTGGTGTCGGGAGTTCGTGGACGAGGCGTTGGGAGGTGGATGGGGTGTCAGGAGTTCGTGGACGAGGCGTTGGGAGGTGGATGGGGTGTCGGGAGTTTGTGGATGAGGCATTTGGAGGTGGATGGGGTGTCGGGAGTTTGTGGATGAGGCATTCGGAGCTGGATGGGGTGTCGGGAGTTCATGGACAAGGCATTGGGAGCTGGATGGGGTGTTGGGAGTTTGTGGACGAGGCATTGGGAGCTGTATGGGACATCGCAAGTTTGTGGACGAGGCATTGGGAGGTGGATGGGGTGTCGGGAGTTCATGGACAAGGCGTTGGGAGGTGGATAGGGTGTCGGGAGTTTTTGGACGATGCGTTGGGAGGTGGATGGGGTGTCGGGAGTTCGTGGACGAGGCATTGGGAGGTGGATGGGGTGTCGGGAGTTTGTGGACTAGGCATTGGGAGGTGGATGGGGTGTCGGGAGTTCATGGACGAGGCATTGGGAGGTGGATGGGGCGTCGGGAGTTCATGGACAAGGCGTTGGGAGGTGGATAGGGTGTCGGGAGTTTGTGGACGATGCGTTGGGAGGTGGATGGGGTGTCGGGAGTTCGTGGACGAGGCATTGGGAGCTGTATGGGGCGTCGCAAGTTTGTGGACGAGGCGATGGGAGGTGGATGGGGCGTCGGGAGTTTGTGGACGAGGCATTGGGAGGTGGATGGGGTGTCGGGAGTTCATGGACAAGGCGTTGGGAGGTGGATAGGGCGTCGGGAGTTCATGGACAAGGCGTTGGGAGGTAGATGGGGTGTCGGGAGTTCGTGGACGAGGCGTTGGGAGGTGGATGGGGTGTCGGGAGTTCATGGACAAGGCGTTGGGAGGTGGATGGGGTGTCGGGAGTTCATGGACAAGGCGTTGGGAGGTGGATGGGGTGTCGGGAGTTCATGGACGAGGCGTTGGGAGGTGGATGGGGTGTCGGGAGTTCGTGGACGAGGCGTTGGGAGGTGGATGGGGTGTCGGGAGTTCATGGACAAGGCGTTGGGAGGTGGATGGGGTGTCGGGAGTTCGTGGGCGAGGCGTTGGGAGGTGGATGGGGCGTCGGGAGTTCGTGGACGAAGCGATGGGAGGTGGATGGGGCGTCGGGAGTTTGTGGACGATGCGTTGGGAGGTGGATGGGGTGTCGGGAGTTCGTGGACGAAGCGATGGGAGGTGGATGGGACGTCAGGGGTTAGTGGACGGGGCATCGGAGGTTGGTGGACGGGGTTGTTGGGAGGTGGCAGAAAGGCCGCTGGCCTCGGTGAGGGGCACAAGCATATTTTCATGGTGTGGCGAGGTACCAGTGAGGTTTTGCTGCGGCCTCCTGAGCTCTCAGGTAATTAGCGAGCGCCTCACCTGGAATGCGCTTGCTCTTTAGAGTCCACTTGTTCTTTTCATTTCCTGACCCTCAGCCACTCGGATCAGCACACAGGAGACCGTTGTGAGGGGATGTGGGACTGGGGGGCTGCGGTTTTACGGGCCCCCCACAAATCAGCTCTTGTCTTTAGGTCTGTACAGCGGGGGATGGGGGCTGTGACCGCAGAGCCCATAGACCAGGTGTATGACTGCTGCGATGCTGCCAGTGCACCCGCTGCCCCTCGCTCACGTTCCCTGCACTGGATGATTTTGCTTCCTGAGTTTCCCGGTGGGTTTTCTCCTGGTGTCTGGGTTTAGTCACAGACAGAAGTTCCCAGCATGGAGATGTCTGCCCACTCTCCAGTCACATCCAAAGCTGCAGCACAGATCAGGCTCATTTCCTCGGAGCTCCCAGGAGCCAGAATCTCAGCACTGCCCCCTGGTGAAACAGGGCGTGAACAGCGCACACTCTATATAGTGGATTGTGGGAGGTCAGAGAAGAACGTGCAGGAAATGTAACCACAGAATAGTGACCGCAGCTCTGGAGGAAAAAACACAATGTAACCGCAGAATAGTGACCGCAGCTCTGGAGGAAAAAACACAATGTAACCGCAGAATAGTGACCGCAGCTCTGGAGGAAAAACCACAATGTAACCGCAGAATAGTGACTGCAGCTCTGGAGGTGACTGGAGGAAAAGACACAATGTGACAGCAGAATAGTGACCGCAGCTCTGGAGGAAAAACCACAATGTAACCGTAGAATAGTGACTGCAGCTCTGGAGGAAAAAACACAATGTAACCGCAGAATAGTGACCGCAGCTCTGAAGGAAAAGGCACAATGTAACAGCAGAATAGTGACTGCAGCTCTGGAGGAAAAAACACAATGTAACCGCAGAATAGTGACCGCAGCTCTGGAGGAAAAAACACAATGTAACCGCAGAATAGTGACCACAGCTCTGGAGGAAAAAACACAATGTAACAGCAGAATAGTGACCGCAGCTCTGGAGGAAAAAACACAATGTAACCGCAGAATAGTGACCACAGCTCTGGAGGAAAAACCACAATGTAACCGCAGAATAATGACTGCAGCTCTGGAGGTGACTGGAGGAAAAGACAATGTGACAGCAGAATAGTGACTGCAGCTCTGGAGGTGACTAGAGAATAAGACAATGTAACCGCAGAATAGTGACCGCAGCTCTGAAGGAAAAGGCACAATGTAACAGCAGAATAGTGACTGCAGCTCTGGAGGTGACTAGAGAATAAGACAATGTAACCGCAGAATAGTGACCGCAGCTCTGGAGGAAAAGACACAATGTAACAGCAGAATAGTGACTGCAGCTCTGGAGGAAAAAACACAATGTAACCGCAGAATAGTGACCGCAGCTCTGGCGGAAAAACCACAATGTAACCGCAGAATAGTGACTGCAGCTCTGTAGGTGACTGGAGGAAAAGACACAATGTGACAGCAGAATAGTGACTGCAGCTCTGGAGGTGACTAGAGAATAAGACAATGTAACCGCAGAATAGTGACCGCAGCTCTGAAGGAAAAGGCACAATGTAACAGCAGAATAGTGACTGCAGCTCTGGAGGTGACTAGAGAATCAGACAATGTAACAGCAGAATAGTGATCGCAGCTCTGGAGGAAAAGACACAATGTAACAGCAGAATAGTGACTGCAGCTCTGGAGGTGACTAGAGAATCAGACAATGTAACAGCAGAATAGTGACCGCAGCTCTGAAGGAAAAGGCACAATGTAACATCAGAATAGTGACCGCAGCTCTGAAGGAAAAGGCACAATGTAACAGCAGAATAGTGACTGCAGCTCTGGAGGTGACTAGAGAATCAGACAATGTAACAGCAGAATAGTGATCGCAGCTCTGGAGGAAAAGACACAATGTAACAGCAGAATAGTGACTGCAGCTCTGGAGGTGACTAGAGAATAAGACAATGTAACCGTAGAATAGTGACCGCAGCTCTGAAGGAAAAGGCACAGTGTAACAGCAGAATAGTGACCGCAGCTCTGGAAGTGACTGGAGGATAAGACAATGTAACAGCAGAGTAGTGACTGCAGCTCTGGCGGTGACTGGAGAATAAAACGTGATATAACATCAGAATAGTGACTGCAGCTCTGGAGGTGACTGGAGGATAAGACATGATATAACAGCAGAATAGTGAGTGCAGCTCTGGAGGTGACTGGAGGATAAGACAATGTAACAGCAGAGTAGTGACTGCAGCTCTGGAGGTGACTGGAGGATAAGACATGATATAACAGCAGAATAGTGAGTGCAGCTCTGGAGGTGACTGGAGGATAAGGCAATGTAACAGCAGCATAGTGGCTGTGACAGTATGTAGTGCAGTGTATGGCCTTGCTGGTATGACCTGGGCATGTTGCTGGCTGGGGCAGCGGCTGTGGGATATGATATCACTGCGCAGATTGATGTTGTGATCATTGTATAAATGTAGCGTGTTCTTTAGTAATGTGCAGAGCGAAAAGTGACCCCGTGTTTCTGTGCTCAGTGACCGATGCATCTGCCATTATGTTACACTGGCCATGTGCCCCTCCAGCAGGGGGCGCCGCTCCTCCCAGGACCTGCTGTCTGGATACTTTGTATCACTGCTCATCCCTCCTTTTCTCTTACAGCAGAAGCAAAAGCCAGAAGTCGCCCATTTATCTCCGAATCCAGCTCATTGGACCGCAGCCAAACCCAGCGCGCAGGGCGCAGCCCGCAGAGAGGTGAGAGGGGAATTACACGGGCTATGCTGGTATAACCTGGGTATCTCCTGTATGTAATTATATACAGTTAGGTCCAGAAATCTTTGGCCAGTGACACAATTTTGGCGAGTTGGGCTCTGCATGCCACCACATTGGATTTGAAATGAAACCTCTACAACAGAATTCAAGTGCAGATTGTAACGTTTAATTTGAAGGTTTGAACAAAAATATCTGATAGAAATTGTAGGAATTGTCACATTTCTTTACAAACACTCCACATTTTAGGAGGTCAAAAGTAATTGGACAAATAAACCAAACCCAAACAAAATATTTTTATTTTCAATATTTTGTTGCGAATCCTTTGGAGGCAATCACTGCCTTAAGTCTGGATCCCATGGACATCACCAAACGCTGGGTTTCCTCCTTCTTAATGCTTTGCCAGGCCTTTACAGCCGCAGCCTTCAGGTCTTGCTTGTTTGTGGGTCTTTCCGTCTTAAGTCTGGATTTGAGCAAGTGAAATGCATGCTCAATTGGGTTAAGATCTGGTGATTGACTTGGCCATTGCAGAATGTTCCACTTTTTTGCACTCATGAACTCCTGGGTAGCTTTGGCTGTATGCTTGGGGTCATTGTCCATCTGTACTATGAAGCGCCGTCCGATCAACTTTGCGGCATTTGGCTGAATCTGGGCTGAAAGTATATCCCGGTACACTTCAGAATTCATCCGGCTACTCTTGTCTGCTGTTATGTCATCAATAAACACAAGTGACCCAGTGCCATTGAAAGCCATGCATGCCCATGCCATCACGTTGCCTCCACCATGTTTTACAGAGGATGTGGTGTGCCTTGGATCATGTGCCGTTCCCTTTCTTCTCCACACTTTTTTCTTCCCATCATTCTGGTACAGGTTGATCTTGGTCTCATCTGTCCATAGAATACTTTTCCAGAACTGAGCTGGCTTCATGAGGTGTTTTTCAGCAAATGTAACTCTGGCCTGTCTATTTTTGGAGTTGATGAATGGTTTGCATCTAGATGTGAACCCTTTGTATTTACTTTCATGGAGTCTTCTCTTTACTGGTGACTTAGAGACAGATACACCTACTTCACTGAGAGTGTTCTGGACTTCAGTTGATGTTGTGAACGGGCTCTTCTTCACCAAAGAAAGTATGCGGCGATCATCTACCACTGTTGTCATCCGTGGACGCCCAGGCCTTTTTGAGTTCCCAAGCTCACCAGTCAATTCCTTTTTTCTCAGAATGTACCCGACTGTTGATTTTGCTACTCCAAGCATGTCTGCTATCTCTCTGATGGATTTTTTCTTTTTTTTCAGCCTCAGGATGTTCTGCTTCACCTCAATTGAGAGTTCCTTAGACCGCATGTTGTCTGGTCACAGCAACAGCTTCCAAATGCAAAACCACACACCTGTGATCAACCCCAGACCTTTTAACTACTTCATTGATTACAGGTTAACGAGTGAGACGCCTTCAGAGTTAATTGCAGCCCTTAGAGTCCCTTGTCCAATTACTTTTGGTCCCTTGAAAAAGAGGAGGCTATGCATTACAGAGCTATGATTCCTAAACCCTTTCTCCGATTTGGATGTGAAAACTCTCATATTGCAGCTGGGAGTGTGCACTTTCAGCCCATATTATATATAGAATTGTATTTCTGAACATGTTTTTGTAAACAGCTAAAATAACAAAACTTGTGTCACTGTCCAAATATTTCTGGACCTAACTGTATGTACAGCTGGTATAACCTGGGTATCTCCTGTATATAATTATATATGTACAGCCGGTATAACCCGGGCATCTCCTGTATATAATTATATATGTACAGCCGGTATAACCTGCTCATCTCCTGTATATAATTATATATGTACAGCCGGTATAACCTGGGCATCTCCTGTATATAATTATATATGTACAGCCGGTATAACCTGGACATCTCCTGTATATAATTATATATGTACAGCTGGTATAACCTGGGTATCTCCTGTATATAATTATATATGTACAGCCGGTATAACCCGGGCATCTCCTGTATATAATTATATATGTACAGCCGGTATAACCTGGGCATCTCCTGTATATAATTATATATGTACAACCGGTATAACCTGCTCATCTCCTGTATATAATTATATATGTACAGCCGGTATAACCTGGGCATCTCCTGTATATAATTATATATGTACAGCCGGTATAACCTGGACATCTCCTGTATATAATTATATATGTACAGCTGGTATAACCTGGGCATCTCCTGTATATAATTATATATGTACAGCCGGTATAACCTGGGCATCTCCTGTATATAATTATATATGTACAGCCGGTATAACCTGGACATCTCCTGTATATAATTATATATGTACAGCCGGTATAACCTAGGCATCTCCTGTAT